>NC_140176.1:107019041-107029636 GCF_963971535.1 Notolepis coatsorum
GGTTAAGGGTCAGGGAGGCTCCAGCCAAGCGGTCAAAGACAGTTTGCAAGGTTGTCATGTGGTCACGCCAGTTGGTCGAATAGACAACCAGGTCATCGAGATAGGCATTACAATTTGGAACACCAGCCAGGACTAGGGTCACCAGTCGCTGGAAAGTGGCCGGGGCATTACGCATTCCAAAAGGCATTACAGTATATTGCAAAAAATTGTCAGGAGTAACAAACGCCGAGATTTCCGAGGCACGGGGGGTCAAAGGGACCTGCCAGTAACCCTTTAACAAATCTAGTTTGCTAACATAGGTGGCAGATCCAAGGTTGTCAATACAATCTTCCATGCGGGGCAGTGGGAAGGAATCAGGCACGGTGACAGCATTTACCTTTCGGAAATCAGTACAAAATCTAGGAGTTCCATCTGATTTGGGAGCTAACAAGCAAGGTGAACTCCAGGGACTGCAACTTGGCTTGGCTAAACCATGTTTTAACAAATAGTCAACCTCCTGTTGCATCATGGCCCTCTTGGTGACGTTAACACGGTAGGCATGTTGCTTGATAGGCACAGCATTGTTAACATTAATATCATGGGCCAACACAGAAGTACAGGAGGGAACATCACCAAACAGAGCCATGTAGGCCTGAATCAAATTTGTGATGTCCTCTCGCTGCTCCTCAGGTAAGTGTGCTAAGTGAGTGGGCAGGTTCAATAACATCTCAGTGTTGGACAATCTAGCACCCTGATGGGCTGCATTGCGCAACTCCAAGCCATCTACATCCTCACCACTAACGTCAGGAGAGTCCGGAACTATTGGAGTTGAGGCAACAGCAGAGACGGCCAGTCCGGCTGTCTGGTCTGAGGTCTTCACCTGCACACCATCTCTGGAAAAATATGGTTTAAGCATATTGATGTGGCAAACACGAGAGTGACGTTTACGATCAGGGGTGCGAACCACATAGTCTGTATCACTTATCTTCTTGTCTATTGCATACGGTCCGGAAAAACGAGCGGAAAGAGCAGAACCAAGGATAGGTAACAGGACTAGAACCTTATCACCTGGCTGGAAAGATCGAGAAACAGCTTTCTCGTCATAGTGCCGTTTCATAGTTCTCTGGGAAGAAGAGAGCGCTTCTTTTGCGAGAGAGCACGCCTGATGCAGTCGCTCTCGAAACTGGCTAACAAAATCTAGAACATTAGTGGGTGTGCTGGCACCCTTTGACATGAACCGTTCTTTAAGAACTTTCAGAGGCCCTCTAACAGTGTGCCCAAAAACGAGCTCAGCAGGACTGAAACCAAGAGACTCCTGTATGGTCTCTCGCGCAGCAAATAGAACAAGGGGGACACCCTCATCCCAATCTTTCTCTGTGTCTAAGCAATATTTACGCAGCATGGACTTTAAGGTCTGATGCCAACGTTCTAGAGCCCCCTGAGTTTCAGGGTGGTAGGCACTGGACACTATATGTCGGATACCCAGGGACTGTAACACTTGCTCAAATAACCTAGACAGGAAGTTGGTGCCTTGGTCCGTTTGTACTACCTTAGGCAGTCCAAACGTGGAGAAGAACTTCGTCAAAGCCTTAATTATTACAGGCGCTGTAATTCTGCGAAGAGGGATAGCCTCAGGGAAACGGGTGGCGGTACACATTATTGTCAACAAAAACTGATTGCCGGCTTTGGTCCTTGGCAACGGACCAACACAGTCAACTATGACATGTTCAAATGGTTCACCGACCGCTGGTATAGGACAGAGGGGAGCAGGTGGAATTACCTGGTTTGGCTTTCCGGTGATCTGACAAGTACTACAGGTACGACAGTACTGTGCTACATCGGACTTCAAACCGGGCCAAAAGAAATGTTGAAGTATTCTGTTGTATGTTTTAGTGACTCCCAAGTGTCCAGACCAAGGGTGGTCATGGGCCAAGAACAGTACATGCTGACGATAAACTGCAGGGACAACAATCTGATAAACAGTGCTCCAGTCTGGTACCTGATCTGGCAGCCCTATCTCCGATTGTGCATGCTCTGCCAGTCTAGTACCATGGGACCTCCATGTACGCATCAAAACTCCTTCATCCACACAATAAGAATGCAAATCTCTCCTCTGTTCTGTTTCAAGAGAAGAGAAACATTTTGCAAGAGAAGGGTCAGCCTTCTGGGCAATAATTAGCATTTCACAAGTAACGGGTAACTTCAATGCGTCGGAACTAGTTACAGTTGTCTGTGGGGGTACCTTACTATGAGTCGGTGGTTTGTCAGCGGTATCGGAAGTTGGAGCCAGCAACTCCTCCCTGACAAAGGCTGAAGCAAAAACAGAGTCAGACAAATTAATTTCATCACCTCTCTTTTTCAATTGAGCCCGAGTGACAACACTTGCAGAAAAAACTTCAGGGAAGTTCTGTGACAAGTCATCAGGCAGAGAATCTGTGTCTGGGTGATCCAACCCTTCCAGCACAGCGTTCACCTGTCCTCCAGCTAAATCATTTCCCATGATAAAGGAAATGCCTTTAACTGGCAAGGAAGGTCTCACCCCTATTTTAAAGAAACCAGTGACCAAATCAGATTGTACATGAATACAGTGTAACAGGGCTGGCACGAAACCCATCTCAATACCTTGAACTAGGACACTAGAACCACAGGAAGATTTCTCAGACAGAGGTAGTACATCAGAGAGGATAAAGGATTGTGAGGCTCCAGTATCTCGTAAGATCTGAACTGTACACTGATCTTTTGGATCCCCTGTCAAGGAAACTAAACCCTTGGAAGTAAATGGCCTGAAACAAGGATCGAGAACATCCTGATCATTGTGCATCTGTTGATCGGAATCAGGTGCCATTTTAATCAGACCAACCCCTTTGGGTTGTCTAAAGTTCTGAGAGGACGGTTGCTGCTTACGTTTCAATGTTAAACAGTCAGAAATAACATGACCAGATTTATGACAGTAGTAACATGTCCGCTCCTCTTTTGAGCGTGGAGGTGACATTTTTGGTCGGGGGTGTGTGAATTCCGAATGGTTGGGGACAGAAGGTCTCTGAGAGAAATCATGGGGGAGAAACGAGTCACGCCTATCTACAAACACAGTTTTATGGGTTAGCGCAAACTCATCAGCTAATACAGCAGCTTGCTGCAGAGTGGACACTTTCTGCTCACTCAGGTAAATTACAATACGCTCTGGCAAACGATTCTTAAACTCTTCTAATAGAATGAGTTCTCTGAGAGAGTTAAGATCTGAGGCCTTGCTTGCTGCACACCATTTATCAAAGAGAGTTCCCTTCTCTCTAGCAAACTCTACAAAGGTCTGGTTGACAGCTCTCTTGTGACTGCGAAACCTCTGCCTATAAGCTTCGGGCACAAGCTCATATGCACGAAGGATGGCAGCCTTCACAGTATCATACAGTAAACTATCTTCTAGGGAAAGTGTTGAACAAACCTCTTGGGCTTTACCAGTCAATTTGCATTGAAGCAACAAAGGCCAGACCTCTCTTGGCCAGCGCAATGAAGCAGCAATACGCTCAAACACATTAAAATAAGTATCAACTTCTGTCTCTCGGAACGGAGGCACCAAAGCAATGTGTTTACTTATATCAAAAGTGTGTGATGAATAAGCTGTGGAGGAGGACATACCCGGGCCTTGTGGAGGAGTCGGTGTAGCAGAGTTGGATTCACTCCTTAGGACTTCCAGCTCCAACCTCCGCAGTCTGAGCTCTTTTTCCACTTCATGCTCAAGCTCCAACCTACGAATGTTAACAGCCTTTTCATTTTCTGCCTCAAGCTCCATTTTACGAAGCCGATACTCCGCCTCACGTGCTTGTGCCTTCTCCTGAGCCTCCATCTGGAGACGTGCTATTCTAACCTTGACCTGGGCCCCTTCTCGAGACCCAGTTGACACAGGAGAGGTCAAGTGAAAATGTGGCAATGTGACGTTCACACCTGCCTTTTCAGCACCATGGGCTTGCTCCTCAGAAGGCTGTGCTTCCGTAGGTTCACCAGGAGGACTTGCATGTTCATCAGAGACCTCAGGTAAAACAAGCGTCCCCTGCTCCAACAGCTTATCTACCACAAGACACCTGATATCCTGCTTAAGATGCTTTTGTTGAACCGAGAGTTTAAAATGTGTGGCAATCTCCACTAAGTCTGCCTTGCGGCAGCTATCTAGCGTTTCCCAAGTAGGATTGCTCAAGAATTTCCCCAGATCAAAAGTACTAACTGCCATTATTTTTTCTTACACAAATGCCATTTTTACACAAATTAATTAATAACTATACAAGTGTAAACAAACACAGTTCACCAAATCCATCAACCAACAATTGAACACGGGTTACAAGATCCCGGACGAGCCCCCATTTATGTTACGACCCCTGTGTGTCTAAGGGTAAAGGGCTGTAACATAACAGTTGGTTAACAGAAAAGATGGACCAGGTTTGTAAACAACAATGATATTTATTGAATAGATGCAAAGGAAGCACATGTAGCTCAGGGGTGAGCCCAGGCCAAAACAACAAACAAACACCACTATACTCCAAATAAACCCAAATCTAATCTATGGTAAAAGAGATTACATTACCTAAACTACTCTTACCTAACCAAAACAGGAGAAAACAATATCCAAAGGAAATGGCAGCTCACCCCATCTGTGCTTCCTGAGAAAGAGAGAAAAACACATTAATTATACAGAAACAAAGGCAGAATATATACAAAAACAAACTATAACTAACAATGCTCTCTCTGTGGCCATACACACACAAGGAAATTTCTACTAAGCACCAAAGGCCAATAAACTAAATGCAATACTGTCAAAGTTACAGGTTTACAAAATCACAACAGGCCTAGCCTCATGCCAGAGAGAGAGAAAGACTGAAGGGAGAAGCCATGTTTTAACAGGTGTGGGGTGATCCATGATTGGGTGGTGTGGATTGAGTGTTGGAGTCTGGAAAGCCATCCACCAATCGGTGCTGTATTGCTATAATGGAAGGGCAGGCCTGGCAGGGACCAATGGTGAAGGGAACCATGGCTGGAGGGAGGAAACAAAATGGAGAACACACACACATGGAGACACACACTGGGGAATATATACATTGGGATGTAACACCACTGATAAAAACGTAACTACACTAGTGTTATAAGAGCTAAACATTGCTACCTACCGTACAAGTGCATTGGTTTAGTGCACTTCCGGTTGCTACTGAGCGGACATGTTTGTGCGGACCTGTTCTCCCAAACTGGTAAGCAAATGACTGTTTTTACGTTATTTTCATTTTTACGTTATTATTATTATTATTATTATTTTCTTTTTTTAAACATTGATCTTAACTGATCACTGTGACTTTATTGCTTTTATCGTTATATATGCCTATATTTGTGTACAGCACTTTGAGCTACATGACATGTATGAAAGGTGCTTTATAAATACTTACTTACTTACTTACTCACCCACTCAGCCACTCACTCACTCACTCACTCACTCTCTCACTCACTCACTCACTCACTCACTCACTCACTCACTCACTCAGCCACTCACTCACTCACTCAGCCAGTCACTCACTCACTCACTCACTCACTCACTCACTCACTCAGCCAGTCACTCACTCACTCACTCACTCACTCAGCTACTCACTCACTCACTCACTCACTCACTCACTCACTCACTCACTCAGCCACTCACTCACTCACTCACTCACTCACTCAGCCACTCACTCAGCCACTCACTCACTCACTCACTCAGCCACTCACTCACTCACTCAGCCACTCACTCACTCACTCACTCACTCACTCAGCCACTCACTCACTCACTCACTCAGCCACTCACTCACTCACTCACTCACTCACTCAGCCACTCACTCACTCACTCACTCACTCACTCTCTCACTCACTCACTCACTCGCTCACTCACTCAGCCACTCACTCACTCACTCACTCACTCACTCACTCACTCACTCACTCACTCAGCCACTCACTCACTCACTCACTCTCTCACTCAGCCACTCACTCACTCACTCACTCACTCACTCACTCACTGACTCACTCACTCACTCACTCACTCACTCACTCACTCACTCACTCACTCACTCACTCACTCACTCAGCCACTCACTCACTCACTCACTCACTCAGCCACTCACTCACTCACTCACTCACTCACTGACTCACTCACTCACTCACTCACTCACTCACTCACTCAGCCACTCACTCACTCACTCACTCACTCACTCAGCCACTCACTCACTCACTCTCTCACTCACTCACTCACTCACTCACGCAGCCACTCACTCACTCACTCACTCACTCAGCCACTCTCTCACTCACTCACTCACTCACTCACTCACTCACTCACTCACTCACTCACTGACTCACTCACTCTCTCACTCACTCAGCCACTCACTCACTCAGCCACTCACTCACTCAGCCACTCACTCACTCAGCCACTCACTCACTCACTCTCTCACTCTCTCACTCACTCACTCACTCACTCACTCACTCACTCACTGACTCACTCACTCACTCACTCACTCACTCACTCACTCAGCCACTCACTCACTCACTCACTCACTCACTCAGCCACTCACTCACTCACTCACTCACTCACTCACTCAGCCACTCACTCACTCAGCCACTCACTCACTCAGCCACTCACTCAGCCACCCACTCACTCACTCACTCACTCACTCAGCCACTCACTCACTCACTCAGCCAGTCACTCGCTCGCTCACTCACTCAGCCACTCACTCACTCACTCACTCAGCCACTCACTCACTCACTCTCTCACTCACTCACTCACTCACTCACTCACTCACTCACTCACTCACTCACTCACTCACTCACTCAGCCACTCACTCACTCACTCACTCACTCACTCACTCACTCACTCACTCACTCACTCACTCAGCCACTCACTCACTCAGCCACTCACTCACTCAGCCACTCACTCACTCAGCCACTCACTCACTCAGCCACTCACTCACTCAGCCACTCACTCACTCAGCCACTCACTCACTCAGCCACTCACTCACTCAGGGACATTCTTTATTGTAGGCTGGCACTCCGGGTCCAGCAAAGAAAATATTATTAAATTAATAGTCTGTAGAGCAGCTCTACATGTTACATGGTGTCAAACACCTTCCATTACCACACCACATTGTACCTATTAATTACTAAAAGATTTGCACTACATCTCTACCTCATTTCTGCATTTTGTTTGCATTTTGAACTTTTGTACTAGTTTTGCATATTGTATATCTTGTATAGTGTTTAGTTTTTATTCTTTCTACTGTATGAAGCACAAGCCCAGGAGGCTCATACAGAACCAAGCAGTTCACTGTAATGCACATGTACCGTATGTGACAAATAAAACAAAACTTGAAACTCGAACTACAGGTTTTTAAATCCAAGATCTCTCAGTTTATGGCTTTGGGAGAGTTTCAAGTTTCTTTATTAGTTGTCATACAAAAATACAGAATACTTTTATATGAAATGCTTTCTTCTGTTTTGCTCCTGAGAGTGTGCTAGATAAAAAATAGATAAAGTATAAAATAGAAAGTCAAAAGTACGTAAACAAAGTGTAAACAAAAGTGTTCAATATACATATATACAATATACAATACAGAGTAGAAAAAAATTAGTAACTGAGTTACAATACAATATATAGTATAGAGTTGACAAATACTGTTTGGACTGCCCTAGATTTCAGCAAGAACATACTGAACTCTGCATGTAATGGGCTTTAGAGCCTTTAGATGTAGTGTGTAATGTCATCCTCCTTTCCTCAGGGTCTCTTCATTTCCTGTCACCGAATCTTGTCCCCGTCTCTTTCATCTGCTCTTCTCCTTTCATCTGCACCCCTGATATCTGTCCCCTCTTCTTCCCCCCTCTCACACCGATGCTGGACATCAGTGAACCTGCTATAGGTCGCCCCCTAGTGGTCTCAAAGCAAAACACCAGCCAGATGCAACTTGATCCAATTAGGACAGTGGTTCTTCTCAATGATGATCAAGGGGGTCCTTGATGTGGGTCCAGGGGGGGTCCCCCAGAAAGATGGGGAATAGTTTAATTAATTCACTGGAAGTTAGTCCAATAGTTGTACAAACTTCCAGTGAATTAATTAAACTAACAGTATATAATATTATAGTGTTGATATTCCAACTGCCCATTCCTCTCTCTCTTCCCCTCTCTCCCCCCTATCGCTCCTCCCCTCTTTACCTCTGTCTCCTCTCTATATCCCCCCCCCCCTCTCTCTCTCTTCTCTCTCTCCTCCTCTCTCTATCTCCCCCCCTATCTCTCTTTCTCTCTCTATCTTCTCTGTCTCCTCTCTCTCTTCCCTTCTCTCCCCCTATCTCTCCTCCCCTCTTTACCTCTGTCTCCTCTCTCTATCTCCCCCCTCTCTCTCTATCTCCCTCTCTCTATCTCTCCCCCCCTCTCTCTCGCTCTCTCCTTCCCCCCTCTCTCTCTATCGCCCTCTCTCTATATCTCCCCCCTCTCTCTCCCCCCCCCCCCCTCTCTCTCTCTCCCCCCCCTCTCTCTCTCCCCCCCCTCTCTCTCTCTCTCTCTCTCTCTCTCTCTCTCTCTCTCTCCCCCCCCCCCTCTCTCTCTCTCTCTCTCTCTCTCTCTCTCTCTCTCTCTCTCTCTCTCTCTCTCTCTCTCACACACACATTGAGGTGAACAGCTGCAGGTGGGAGTGGGATCACTGGTCGCTGTGTAGCTCGAGCCGAGGAGGTGGAGGGAGCGAGGTGAGAAACGGGCTGAAGAGATGATGAGAACTAAAAATGGATATAGGAGTTGAGCCTTCAACGGAGTGGCACCGGACACGTGCGATACAACACTGCTGTGTGTGTGTGTGTGTGTGTGTGTGCGTGTGCGTGTCAGATCAGCACCAAGGACAAGCGCCATGCAGCTCGCGCGCCGTGCGTAATTGGATCACTGGCCACTCTCCTTCAGAGTGAGAGCAGCGCGAGACGGAGCTGAAGAAAACGCACGCACACACACACACACACACACACACACACACACACACACACACACACACACACACACCACTTTCACCTGGAGACTGCAGCGACAACTACTATGGGAAATATGAGATCCAATGGATCCAACTGTCGATCATGTCGGCGGCGTTAGTTTGTTAGTTTAAATTTTTATTTTAAATTTTTTTTTGTGCCGGTTCTTTTTTCTTCTTCATTGCCTGTGTTTTGTTTGCCGGTGTGTATCGGTGGGACTAACCGGTGTGTGTCGGTGGGACTAACCGGTGTGTGTCGGTGGGACTAACCGGTGTGTATCGGTGGGACTAACTGGTGTGTATCAGTGGGACTAACCGGTGTGTATCGGTGGGACTAACCGGTGTGTATCGGTGGGACTAACCGGTGTGTATCGGTGGGACTAACCGGTGTGTATCGGTGGGACTAACCGGTGTGTATCGGTGGGACTGACCGGTGTGTATCGGTGGGGACTGACCGGTGTGTATCGGTGGGACTGACCGGTGTGTCTCGGTGGGACTGACCGGTGTGTATCGGTGGGACTGACCGGTGTGTATCGGTGGGACTGACCGGTGTGTATCGGTGGGACTGACCGGTGTGTATCGGTGGGACTGACCGGTGTGTCTCGGTGGGGACTGACCGGTGTGTCTCGGTGGGACTAACCGGTGTGTATCGGTGGGACTGACCGGTGTGTATCGGTGGGACTAACTAACCGCGGGGAACTCCGGTCCGTGACGCGTGTCTCTACAGGATGCTGCCGGTGGTTCCGCGGCGCGAGGGAAGCAGCTGATAACTGGCACAGTATTATGGATCATGTGGCGAGCGCCACCACGGCAGGGGCCAGCCCGGTCCCCTCGTGGGCGCGGGCCGACGGGTCCGGGGAACCGGCTGATTCCGGATTCAACTTCAGCTGCAATTTCAGCAAAACCAACAACAACAACCGGTCATATTATGGCGACTCTTTTCAGCCACCTGCCGATTTCACCGGTGACGGAGACGACGGCAGCGGCACCGCGGTGCTGAGGATCGCCATCTCCGTGATCTACTCCGTGGTGTGCGCCTTGGGTCTGATAGGGAACCTGCTGGTGCTGTACCTCATGAGGTCCAAACACGCGTGGAAGAATCTCTCCATCAACCTGTTCGTGACCAGCTTGGCGGTTACCTACTTCCAGTTCGTCTTGACTCTGCCCTTCTGGGCGGTGGAGAACGCCCTGGACTTCACCTGGCCTTTCGGGGAAGGCCATGGTGTAAGATAGTGTCCTACGTGACCGCCATGAACATGTACGCCAGCGTGTTCTTCCTCACCGCCATGAGCGTCGCGCGCTACTGGTCCCTTGCGTCCGCGCTGCGCAGCAAGAGGTATACTATATATACATGTATGTTGTGTGTGTCATAAATGGCATGATGAATTGAAAATGGGGGACCCTGATGTAAACAAGACGGAAGTCTTAACTCTGGTCTGCATCCCCTTAACACTTTCAGTGCCACCAGGGGGCGCACGACTTAGTGCTTGAATGCCACCATCGGCGCTAATGTTAACATTAATATCGCCTAATCTATGTTTTAATTATGGCTATGTGTCTAATCTGCCCGTCGCTTATCAAAGAATCATTTTCCAGTCAGTGTTGTCAAGGCAGATTGT
>NC_140176.1:107029836-107139836 GCF_963971535.1 Notolepis coatsorum
TCTTCTCCACCACGGCGACCGTCTCCAACGAGGAGCTGTGCCTGGTCAAGTTCCCCGACAACAACGGCGACGCACAGTTCTGGCTGGGGCTCTACCACGCGCAGAAGGTGCTGATCGGCTTCGTGATCCCGCTGGCCGTCATCTCCGTCAGCTACCTGCTGCTGCTGCGCTTCATCGCGGCCAACAACGTGAGCGCCGCGAGCGCCAAGCGACGCTCCAAGGTGACCAAGTCCGTCACCATCGTGGTGCTGTCCTTCTTCCTCTGCTGGCTGCCCAACCAGGCGCTCACCGCCTGGGGCATCCTGGTGAAGCTCAACGTGGTGCACTTCAGCTACGAGTACTACGCCACGCAGGCGTACGTGTTCCCCGTGTCCGTGTGCCTGGCGCACTCCAACAGCTGCCTGAACCCCATCCTGTACTGCCTGATGCGCCGCGAGTTCCGCAAGGCGCTGAAGAGCCTGTTCTGGCGGATCACCTCGCCGGTGTCGGGGACCAACATGAGGCCGTTCACGGCCACCACCAAGCCGGACCAGCACGACGAGCCCGGGGGACACGCGCTGGTCCCGGTGAGCGCGCCGGGACCGCCGCACGAACCGGTGGTGTTCTATCCGCCCGGCGTCGTGGTGTACAACACCCACCGGACCCACGTGCTCCCGAACAGCGCCTAGACTATATATATATATTATTATACTAAGTTATATTGCTCAATTGATATATTGTTCTTTTTACGCAGCCTATATGCAGGTGATGTTGCTCTATTTCCAATCGTATAGCCTCACTATTTAACTCATTCTAGGTATCCGTATGCCCTACGATGTTCATTTGAACAACAAACAACAAAGGGTCACCACACGGCCAAATGATGGAGAATACTTCAAAAATACTGACGAGAATATCTTAAAAACGATCTGGTTGTCCACCCGTGTCTCGTGAGGACAGTCTGGATAGAGGCTATTGAGGATTGAATAGGGGGCGACAGTGGGTATAGAGCAGAGCAGTCGTCTGGTAATCCGGAGGTTCCCGGATCGATTCCCCGTCTCCTCCCGGGAGGCGTGTCGAAGTGTCCCTGAGCGAGACACTTATTAACCCCTAACTGATCCCGATGAGCAGGTTGGCACCTCGCACGGTCACCTCCCCTGTGTGAGTGAAGGGGTTAAGTGTGAAGAACAAATTGTAAAGCGCTTTGGATCAAATCTGCTATATATAAAATCCACCATTTACCATCTTATAGTCTGTTGAATCTAGAGCGCGAAACAGCCAACTGCACTGCAGACGTCGTCCACTGCATGAAAACAGACACCTGGTTGGATCACGCGTGGGGAATGTGGGGTGTTGTATGTGCCGTGTGATCCAGAATTATACTCCCTGGAGACTGGGAACCTGGCGAGGTTTAAAAAGTGATTCCATTTAAGTCATTTAACCCTGTCACTACCACACTACCAAAATGGTTACCCCTTTCACTGCGACAATACAGAGGGTTAACCCTTTCACATGCCACACGACAAATGGGTTAACCTGTCTGTATAGTGTGGTAGTGAAAGGGGTTAACCTGTCTGTAGTGTGGTAGTGAAAGGGTTAAGAGACGATTCGAGGTATTGATGAACAGACTAGAGCGAATGGTTTGCATGAAACATGTTTTCTCTCTCCCAGGGCCATAAACGCCTAAGGACACGGCAAACACAAGGTTCACTCGACCATTTAGCTCGCGGTCGACATGTGGGCAATTATTTCTTCTTCTTCGAGCAACCCCACTTAGTTTCCAAGAGCCTGTCAGCCTGTCAGCAAACATAGTATGAAAACAACACCCTCCAGATCAGTGGAATAAGCTCCCTCTCAGTCTCTGGAGCGTAACAGCAAGAAGCATTTTGTATAAAAGTATTCTGTACTTCTGTATGACAACTATTAAAGAAACTTGAACATGAAGATCAAGTCTGCCAACACCGTACAGACATTCAAGACCTCGCTTAAAACCCACCTGTTCGCTCTGAACGATCACTGAGTTACTTTGCTGTTGTGTTGTGTGTCTGAGGTGTGTCTGCCTGGTTCCATTTTCTTTGTCCTGTCCATTTATTCGTATTCTTTTGAGTTATGGTGGCATATGATACACATTCTGTGGCATACAAGTTCATACTTAATAAAAGCTATGTGGCTATTTAATAAAAGCTAGATATAAAAAGCGTTGGCATATAGAAGCTAGATATATAAAAAAAAGCACACACACACACAGAACCAGCAGAACGGCTGGTCATTAATGAAGCTAATTGATTGGGAGGCTAGTGAACCCATTCGACAAGCAAACACTCACAGAGGACTGGGAATAACAGACTGGAGCTATTAAATGTGTTTTTCTGTTCATCCTAATGGGTCTCTCTTAGGGCTGGGCGATATGACGATATTATATAAATATCGGGTACAGTTCATTAACTATACACTTTTTAAACGTATCGTGGATATCGTGATGTTTTGCCCAAGAGGCTTGTGTCGCGTCAATCTGGTCCACACGTTGACACTTTTGAACAGCGCCGCCCCACACACACACTACTGCATCAAAAGTTACTACTTATGATAACAAAGGCATTCGTTTTGTGGCATTAACGTTATATAGTTACACTTTCAATAACATCAGCGTATTTACATAGCAACGTCCGAGGTCGACCTAGATATAGCAAGCATTAGTCGTTCATATCTCAGCCCGTGCTGACTCAGTTGTGCCCATTCTGCGGTCTGTTAATAAAGTTTTCAATCAGACAGATGTATGGAAAGGCTTTTATTATAACATCCGTTGCAGTAAAATCATTATGCCTCCAGTCGTTTAGTCATTCTGCGGACCTAAAAGCTAAACGTCGGCCGCGGCGAGCTACCGCTGCCATTGTTGTTGTCATTGAGCTCTCCAATGGCGGAAGTAAAAAATGAATACGCGCTTGCCGATTGGTGCTAAGAACAGCAGGGCGGGTGCAAGCGATGTGACGTAATTGGCAGACGCGACTGTCAATCAAAATGATTCTGTTTGCCGTCTGAATGAATGAAAATGTTATTAACAGATTGCAGCATGGGTACAATACAGTACAGCTCAATACAACAACAGTCAACAGTGGACTGGAGGATGCAGACCAGAGAAAGACTTTCGTCTTGTTTACATCAGGGTCCCCCATTTTCAATTCATCATATTTCATATCTAAATCATATAATATCTCATTGCTAAATATATGCAATATATAATCTAATAATCCAATAATCTAATATATAATATAAAAATGCTAAATGCATGGGTATTTTATTTTGTCTTCAATGTTAGCTTGCAAACTCAAATACTGTCTTGGTAAGCCTCATAATGAATTGTTTGGGGAAAAAAAGAAAAACATTGTGATGCGTATCGTGTATCGCCGAAAGGTCAGAAAATATCGTGATATCATATTTAGGCCATATCGCCCAGCCCTAACTCTCTCTCTCACACACACACACACACTTGCCCATTGTCAGTGTAGCATATACTCTTATCAGTTCTTGTATCAAGAGCTTAATCAAATCAGCTAGAGAATTAAAAACATGTATCCGTTCTTATCTTTGGTTGTGGGACTGCCCACTTGTTTACGTTTGGATCACTGATTGGGTCTTTAAATGGCTAAATCACCATGACACCATGTAGACACTCTCTCTCCAGTCCTGTTCAGCTCCGCTGCTGAGATTGGCCATTGTGCCAATTAACCCTTTCACTGCCACACGACAGAAGTTTAACCCTTTACTAGCACACAACCGACGGCGATGCTCCATCATTAGCATCATTAGCTCCGCAGCATCGCCGTCGGTTGTGTGATAGTAAAGGGCTAACCTTCTGTATTGTCACAGTGAAAGGGTTAACCGGCTGTCATGTGGCAGTGAAAGGGTTAACATGAGGCGCCAGATTCCACTAGGGACTGAAGAAAGACTCACCCCAGTGTTGTTCCCTACTCTGAAGGTTAGCGTTGGGCACCGAGAACCGGTTCTAATAGGAACCGGTTCCTAACTTCCGGTTCTGGAAGCGGAAGTAACATATTTACATATTACATTTTTTTTTATTTTTTTTTACTTTGTTAATTAATACCCTAGTTACAGTACAGCAACCAAATTAAACTGTATCAAGTCAACTGACAATGTGAATAGCATGAAAAAAAAATAAAAATCTCCTGCGAAATACGCTGTGACCTGTTTTGACCTGCACCTCAAAGAATCGGAATCGAGAATCGTTTAGAACAGGAATCGAAATGGAGAATCGGAATCTGAACCGGAATCGTTCAAATACAAACGATGCCCAACCCTACTGAAGGTCTCTTGTGACTGTATGGCTACGTCAAACTGAAGACGTTGTGAACTATGCTTTATGTAAAGGTCATTGCCCATCTTTTTGCAAATAATTCTAAAATAACTATTACCTTATTTACCCAAATTATGTGTAACTAGAATGGGTGCATGTATTGGAGCATGCTATAGTGTGTCATAAATAGTCCCCCCCCCCCCCCCAATGAATGAAGGACGTATTGGCATGTGCACATATGTTTTATGTCGTGTCTTGTGGCCTTTTGATTTGAAGCTGGAGTCCCCTCATTGGAATTGATCATTTCAAAGAAAAGATTGGACACCTTCTTGCAATGGAGTGGTCATGTTTTTAATATTGTCTGGTTTCATTGAAATGTGAAGAAAAGTGTTCTATTTATTTTGTATTTGTGTGCTTTATGCAGTGGCGGCTGGTCCATAGAGGGCGCTAGGGCGCCCCCCCCCCCCCCCCCCTGGTGGAAAGTGGTTTGGGATTTTTCTATAATAGTAGATTTCGACCACTAAAAGTATAATACTTTTTTTTTTAAATAAGTAATAATTACTAACTTTAAGTATGTTTGTGTTTAAAATGCACAATAACGTGTAATATAATACTATACAAATCATTGTTTGTGCTTCCTGTTTATCCCCTCTCTCTTCTGGGGTGCTAGAAACATCGCCCCAGTCAGTGCGCAATGCAGCCATTTGAAAAATTACATAGCAAAATAAATAGAATAGAATAGAATAGAATAGAAATACTTTTATTATCCCGAGGGAAATTTGACACTGCAAATCGCTCAACATTACTGTAAACATTTAGACAGAACAGGTCACGAATAAGAATAAGAAAACAAATCAAATTGCCTAAGATAAGAGTAGAATAAAATAGAATAAAAATGGAATAAAATATACAGTAAATAAATACAGTACAAATATACTGAGGTCTACAGTAGGTGTAATATTGCACAGTGCTGTTTCAAAAGTAAGAGTCCAGGAAGATGGTAACTGTCACTCTGTGCTCAGTGATGCAGTGAGGCACAGTGATGCGTTGTAAAGTCTGATGGCTGTCGGAATGTAGGACTTCCTGTGCCGTTCAGTGCTGCATTTAGGTAGTGTGAGCCTGGCACTGAACATGCTCCTCCTGTCAGCCAAGTCTGTGCACCTAGCAACATAAATTGAGCCAATCAGCATCTTTAAATATGATGCCGAAAGGGCGATTCATTTAGCGCCCAAAGCATGTGACGTGATGACGACAATGATGAACGCAATGAATGAAATGAAAATGAATGCAGCAATCAAATGTTGAAATGTATATAATAAAAAAAAACAGCTATATATATAATCCATGGGATATCACAATATTACAATACTATCCAAATGTGCACTGGATAAAATGTAAAATGTGGAACTTCACAGTAATAAAACAAATTGTCTATTGGCATTCGTTTGGCATCACGTCCGGGAAGTAACTAACGCTAATAGTTGTTGTCGTCGAATGTATAATAATCACCAGATACATTCAGTGCTGGATTTAACTAAATGGATTTATGGAGAGACACATTCATGGAAAGGTCAAGCCTGGACCACAAAGCTTCTGAAAGGGTTAGCGCGACACGCGACGGCTCTTCCAATTAGTTCTACCGGCAGCAAAAAAAGTGAGTCTCAGCCTCTACGTTATGATATCATGATATGAAAATGTAATCGTAGTGCTGTCAGACCCGGATAGATTTCTTCTCTGAGTGCTTCGTTTACATGTTAAAATCACAACGATTTTCTTCATGCCCCCCCACCCCTACAGGGGTTTGGTTTACAAACATGTCACATTTTCACCTCTTACAGTATCAGTTTGCAGGTCTGGTTATATACCGTACTGAAACTGGCACAGCCCCACCTACTGTAGGACATTTTTCACCAGCCGCCATTGGCTTTATGTATTTGTTTTTATTCGTGTTTGTTTTAATGTTGTTCTATATGTGAACATTGTTTGTATGCTGCCTTCTTGACCAGGGCCCACTTGAAGAAGAGGTGGAAATATCAATGTGATATTGGTTAAATAAAGGAAACAAAAATGTAAATAAGAACCCTGATGTCTCAAGTGCGTCTGCAGCAAACTTTCAAACCGTAAGTGTTCCAGCATGATACTCTGACTGTCCAACCATAAGTTGGCAAATAGTGTTACATTGAAAACCAAGGCTGAGGTGGTTATTTCAAATAACACTCAAACTCATAGTTAAAACACAAACATAACTGTAATAATAATAATAATGCAGGACCTCTTTAGAGAGAGGTCTTTATTCGACATGCAACGACATGCAATGGGTGGCACAGACACAGAGGAATACACACACACACACACACACACACACATGCAATTGTCTCTTAACACTTTGGTCGCCAGGCTTATATTCTTAATAAACCATCCCACACCAGCTCTATTTGTCTATGGAGAAGTTCCCCTTCTTTGCAGGGCTATAACTTTTTAAATTGTATTGCTAAATTGACATTACTATGGCCCATTCAACATCAAGTATCTATTGTTCAGGGTGTAGCAACGTTATACTTTTTCATTCACATATTCATACTAAAATACGGTCTAAAGTATAAGTATGTTTTTATCGTTTTCTGCAGCTTTCTCCAGAACGTGATTTATAGCCCTAAATGCATTACCGTAATTCCTCTAATAGTAACCCCGGCTTGTATTTGTTTCAACTGTAGCGGGTACCAGGCTTGTATTAGGAGGAGGCCTGTATAAGAGGGAGGCCTATATTTCAAATTTTCAAACGGATCATAATGAATAAATCAACATTTTGTGTCAGTTTGAACCCAGTAAAATGTACTGGGTTCATTTATTGAAACCAAGTACTGTATGAAATAGTAAACAGTGCAATTACAGGTGGTCACTGGTCATTTCAACATTTTCAAAGTGAAATCAAGTAACTAGCTCAGTATGCAGCTCAGTATATTAGTAACCCGGCTTGTATTAGGAGGCCGGCTTATAATTGCTTAGCTCAAGAGCGCACCCGGCCATTAATAGAGACCCGGCTTGTATTTGAGACCCGGTTACTATTAGAGGAATTACGGTATATTGATGATTGTATACAGTTTGATAGCAAAAAAAATCAAATGGACGTGCTTCTAGAAGTTACTACTTATCATCTGATGTCGACCGGATGGGGGGGGGGGGTCGTTTATAATTCCGTGGCCAATGTTAGATGATTCATCTAGTGTGGGTGATATGATCATCAGAGCAGTTTATATCGAACAAGTTAAAAAATAACGCTGAATCTTACCCCAGTCTCCTCGGGCCGTTGGGCGATGAGCGTGGAGCAGAAATATTCCTATTATGGGATGTAGAAATATGCGATCCATCTCCAGGTTGTATAATAGTATATACGTCCAAATCATGTTGTTTATCGAGTTATTGGTAACGGATTGCTATCCATTGCGTCTAGCTAGAGTCCTGGGACTATTAGTGAGTGATCGGACCGAATTGGAATGAGCACCAGCTTCCATTTCCTGTTTCCTGTCTGGGCGATCCGCCGATCGGCCACCAGATGGCGCTCTTGAACCGTTGGATAGTTGAGAGGGGATCAACAGTAGATCTCAAGTCTCCGGGGGAGAAATATGATTGCGATCACATATTTTTGAAATATTGATATCAAAGACGTGGTACGGCGTCTTTGGCAGAATGAGCATGGCGAGGAATGACGTGGTAAGGCGTTTTTGGCGACCATAGTGTTAAGAGCAATTGCTCTTAACCCATCCCGTCGTCCTTCCCCCCAAGGGCTGCCGGGAGTAGACAGGGCGTTGGCGAGGGCTGCGCCCGGGGACCAATCCAAGTGCTCGAGCCCGTCTTCGTCAGGGACCCGACACCGTCAGCGATCTGTTGTGCATGTTTTTCCATTGGGTTTCTCTTATCGGGGGAGGGGGAACCCTTGCGAGCACTGGGGAGAACATGTAAACTCCACACAGAAAGGCCCGGGAGATACCCCACCTGGGTACCTGGCATCACGGAAACCTGGGCCCCAAGCGGGAATCGAACCCTGGACCTTCTTGCTGTGAGGTGACAGTGTTAACCACTACACCCAAAGCTGTAAAGGAATGTGAATCGTTACCCACTTTCAAAAACACTCAAAAAACACCTACGGGAGACTGCAATTCGAAACTGGCCCCTGTAAATGTCCTAACACAACCCCCTCCAATGTACAGTAAAAATGACCAAGTATGGTCTTGTCAATATTCCAATGTACAGTTTTGCTTGTACAGTTGTACACTACTGATGAATTGAAAATGGGGGACCCTCAAGTCAAGAGTTTTATTTGTCACGGCATACAAGTATACAATGAAATGCGGGTGGTCTTGCCCGCAACGATGTGCAATACAGTGGTACAACATGTAATAGAATCCAATAAAAAACAACATTGTGCAATAAACAGGTAACAGGTAACATGGTGGGACATCTCGGTATCTGTACATAGTTATTTACAGGGCATATAGGACATGCTAGGTAGCTTAGGTAGTGCAATACACTGTTACTGTTGTTATACTAATTTAAAGTGACCTTTCCTTTTTGGCCATAAGTGTGGGCGTGTGCGGCATGAGTGTGTGTCTGCTCATGTTAAAGTGTTAAAGTGGCTGCTAGTGTGTCGTGTGTGTGCTCGTGTGTGCTTGTGTGTGGATAGATCAGTGTTCTGTGGCACTCAGTGTTCATTGTTCAAGGCTCTGATGGCCTGGGGGAAGAAGCTGAGCCTAAGCCTCTCTGTCCTAGTAGCTGGGGTTCGCAGGCGTCTGCCTGACCTCAGCAACTGGAACAGGCTGTTATTGGGGTGGTGGGGGTCTTTCATTATTCTGCAGGCTCTGGATTTGCACCTCTTGTTGTATAGAACCTGCAGGGGAGGTAGTGCAATACCCGTGGTACGCTCGGCTGAGCGCACCACTCTCTGTAGGGCCTTCTTGTCCTGTGCCGTGCTGTTTCCATACCAGGCAGTGATGTTTCCAGTCAAGATGCTCTCTACAGCTCCGGAGTAGAAGGACTGGAGTATCTTCCCCGATACTCTGAACTTCCTTAACTGATGTAAACAAGATGAAAGTCTTTCTCTGGTCTGCATCCCCTTAACCCTTTCTCCGCCGATGACGTGTTAAGACGTCATTCCTCACCATGTGTAATCTGCCAATGACGTTTTACAGCGTCTTTGAGATCAATATTTCAAATTTCTGTCATGGTATTCATATTTCACCCACGGATCCTTGACTGGTGCTGTAGGACTCCGCTCAACTCTCCAACGCTTCAATACCTGGTGGCCGATCGGCGAGTTGCCAAACCGGAAGTGGGGCCGGAAGTGCTTGGTGTCCCCCCTATTCCGTCCGCCACTCGCTATCGCTCGCGGGACTCCATCTGGACACACTGGATAATCGATCTGTTGCCGTAACTCAATAAACAACATTATTTGGACGTATATAGTATTATACAACCTGGAAATGGATCGCATAGATCAACATCCCATAATAGCGATCTTTTTGCTCCAGTATCATCCCCCATCACTACGAGGAAGCTGCGGTGAGTTTCAGCGTTTTTGATTATTATTATCCATACAAACTGCTATGATCTATATATCACCCATACTACATGAATCATTTAACGTCGGTCATTGCATTATAAACGACCCCCCCCCCCCCCCCCCCCTCCCCCCCTCCGGTCACCAGCAGATGATGAGTCATGACGTTTAGGACCTTGTACAATTGAAGTTTTTAATCTGGCGTCAATCGCTATCAAACTGCATTTGATGATCTAATATATGCATAAATGGCTATAACTCATGTTCTATGAAATACTGCAGAAAACGATAAAAACATATTTATACTCTAGACCGTATTTTTGTATGAATGTGTGAATGAAAAAGTAAAACGTTCCTACATCCTGAACGATAGATAATTGATGTTGAATGGGCCATAGTAATGTCAATTTAGCAATACAATTAAAAAAGTTATAGCCCTGCAAAGAAGGTGAACATCTCCATAGACAAATAGAGCTGGCAGACTGGATACAAGGATGAGAATAAGCTCCGGCAGATAAAGGGTTAACAATTGTGTGTATTGAGCTTTACTGTATTGTACCCATTCTGCAATCTGTTAATAAAATGTTAAATCAATCAATCAATCAACATCAAAATACTAGAACCACAGGTTTTGTTGCAACTGCATGGATGGAGTCGTCAACTGTCTGTAGTATTGCACTGTCTCTGCACTGACCCTCTGGTCAACTGTCTGTAGCATTCACTGTCTCTGCACTGACCCCCTGCAGTAGTCTCGGTGGCAGCATTTGAAGCCAACGTTGTTGTCGTCTGGTAGTAAAAGAGTGTGCTCACAATAATGCAAGATATTGCGAGGATTCACACACACACACACACACACACACACACACACACACACACACACACACACACACACACACACACACACACACACACACACACACACACACACACACACGCTACTGAATACATAATGTCCTCAGATAGGCCCCGCAGACATAATGACTAAAACGGCCCCCTCTGGTGCCCTCAGGGTTGAAAAACGTTGCTCTAAAGTGCCCTCTTCAGTGGCGGAAACGAGAGAACATGCCCTATTGGCTGTCGCCAAGAATAATAACGTGTCTTTTTTTTTTTTTTGATCCACTTTTTCTCCCATTTTTTCTATATTTTTCTCCCATCCCAATTTCGTATCATCCAATTCAACCCTCCCCTGTCACGAACGCTGTTTCTTGCCTCCCACAAGCCGGCTGCAATGTGGACTAAGTCATACATAGCACAAGTCCCCTCCGGTACTTGAGGTAACAGCAGTCGCATCTTTTCACCTGCGCAGCTCGATCTCTCAGTGTCGAGGAGTAACGCGTGGGAGGCTCACGCTGCCCCCGACACTTCCTGATTCTACTGCGCAGGCGCACCAACCGACTTGTAGGAGTCGCTTGTTCACAACGTTCGATCCCCACCCTTCAGTTTTCCCTCCCCGTAATACGGCCAATGTGTATTACTGCGGACGACCAGCCAAACTGAAAAACAATGTGGAGAGCTGGATTCGAACACGCGAATCCTAGCGTCTCCACACTGGTGGCGAGTGCCTTTGACCACTACACCACCTAGCCGCCGAATAATAACGTGTCTTAATGATGGCTCTGTTAGTGGATAAAATGTGATGCAGTGCCCTATTGGTGCCCTTCTAATGGTCTAAACTTGATGATGGCGCCGCTCCGACCGGCTGCCTCTCTGTTCGCTCCGTCGAGACTGTGTTTACTTTTGTTAATATTTATAGTTTTTAGAGTTTTGTGCGTACCAACTGTTGGTGCATTTAATGTATATGACCGTCAGTCACTCATAGACATTGGATTACGGGAAACTTACCAACTGGATTACTCGCTGGATCAGCTTTCCGAACCGCATCAATGGCCTGAAGAAATTCTCCGGAGATTAGGACCAGACCCTTTGTTCCCAGAGCCCAGGAAAAGACGACGAGGAAAGAGGGCTGGGATCCGTAACAGGCTGAGATCCAGACGCCACCGTACACCACTGCCCAGTATATTGCTAGCCAATGTACAATCAATAGACAATAAACTGCATGACATCCGAGCAAGGATTCAATATCAAAGAGACGTTAGGGACTGCAATGTCCTTTGCTTCACCGAAACATGGCTCACACCGGAGGTTCCAGATCACGCAATTCAACCAGCGGATCACTTCTTTATCCATCGCAAGGATCGGTCATCAGAGTCCGGTAAACAACGTGGAGGAGGTATTGCCTTCATGTTTAACAAAAATTGGAGTGATCCAACGAACGTGAAAGAATTATCCAACCACTGCTCCCCAGAACTGGAATATATAACCATCAAGTGTCGTCCTTTCTTCCTCCCGAGGGAGTTAACGGCGATCGTCCTGATCGGAGTGTATATTCCACCGCAAGCCAGCAACAAGGTTGCGCTCTCCAGACTACACGACGAGGTAAATAGAATACAAGTGGCTAACGTTAACGCCGCCATTTTAGTACTGGGAGATTTCAATAGCGCCAATCTGAGAAAGGTATTGCCTGACTTCTATCAGCATGTGACTTGCAACACCAGAGGCGGTAACATCCTAGATCACTGTTACACGCAATTTAAAGGTGGCTACAAGGCTCATTCTGATAGTGGCTTTGGTAAATCAGATCACGCGTACATTTTTCTTTCACCAAAGTACAAACAGAGAATTAAAAGTACTCCCGTAGTCTCGCGAGAGGTGCAGAAATGGGATCTGACGTCAGAAGAGACGATCCGGTCAGTGTTTCACCACACAGACTGGATTGTGTTCCGCGACACAGATAACATTAATGCCTACACGGAGACAGTGCTGGACTATGTTTGTACTAGGGTGAAAGAAACAATCCCCACTACCAAAATGAAAGTTTACCCAAATCAAAAACCCTGGGTAGACAAATCCGTCCGTGAAGCTCTGAGAGAGCGCACCAAAGCATACAATGACGGCCTAGTGGCGGCAACATGAATGACCACAAGGTGGCGCGACACAACGTAAGGAGGACAGTGTCAGAGGCCAAACGGCGCTACAGGGATAAAATTGAACTCCAGTTTGAACAAGCTGACTCTAGAGCTATGTGGCAGGGGCTCAAAACGATGACAGACTACAAAGGCGCCTCCCTCAAACTGAACAGTGACATCTCCTTAGCAAACGACCTCAATACCTTCTATGCGAGGTTTGTTGCTGGTAATAACAACACCAGCTCACAAGCCTCGGCAATGGGGGGGGGGGGGGGTCGGCTGCTGATGGAGGCGCAGTGTTCAGGGTAACAGAGCATGAGGTGAGGCGGACCTTTAAAAAAGTGAATATCAGGAAGGCAGCAGGTCCGGACGGCATCCCCGGCCGCGTCCTAAAAGTCTGTGCCGACCAACTGGCCCCAGTATTCACTGACATATTTAACCTGTCCTTAGAACAGGCTGTCATCCCCACCTGCCTGAAGAAGTCCACTATTATCCCTGTACCCAAAAAATCCAAGCCTGCTTGCCTCAACGACTACCGCCCTGTAGCTCTCACCTCCATAGCCATGAAGTGCTTTGAGAAGCTAGTAAAGGGCTACATCTGCTCCTCCCTCCCCATCAACATGGACCCCCTGCAATTTGCATACCGCCCCAACAGGTCCACGGAGGACGCCATATCCCATGTGCTGCACACAGCAGCATCACACCTGGACAAGAGGCAGGGGAACTATGTGAGAATGCTATTCATCGACTACAGCTCGGCATTCAATACCATAGTCCCCTCCATACTCATAGCCAAGCTCAGGGACCTGGGCTTGGGCTATGACCTCTGCCAGTGGGTCTTGGACTTCCTGACTGGCAGACCCCAGGTGGTGAGAGCAGGCAACTGCACCTCCTCATCCATCACCCTCAACATAGGGGCCCCCCAGGGCTGTGTTCTGAGTCCCCTCCTCTACTCCCTGTACACACACGACTGTGTGGCTCAGCGGAGTAGCAATACAATCGTCAAATTTGCTGACGACACAGTGGTGGTGGGCCTGATCTCCGCCAACGACGAGAGGGCCTACCTGGAAGAGGTCAAGGTCCTGGCGGGATGGTGCCAGGAAAACAGCCTCTCCCTGAACGTCAGCAAAACAAAGGAGATGATTGTGGACTTCAGGAGGTCGGGGGTCAAGGACTACAGCCCCCTCAGCATCGACGGGGCACCGGTGGAGAGAGTCAACAGCTTCAAGTACCTCAGAGCCTACATATCCGAGGACTTGACATGGACCACACACATTAACAGTGTGGTGAAGAAGGCACGACAACGCCTCTACTTCCTCAGGCGCCTAAGGAAGTTCCAAGTCAGCCAGAAGATCCTTAAGAACTTCTACTCATGTACAATAGAGAGCATCTTGACCGGCAACATCACCTCCTGGTTTGGGAATAGCACTGCAAAAGACCGAAGCAGACTACAAAGAGTGACACGTTCAGCCGAACGCACAATTGGAGGGGGGCTCCCCACCCTCCAGAACATTTACTACAAGCGTTGCAAGGGCAAGGCTAAGAGAATCATTAAAGACTCCAGTCACCCGAACAACTGCCTCTTTGAACTGCTGCGGTCAGGCAAGCGATACCGGAGTCTCAAGGCGAGCACAGAAAGACTCAGAAGTAGCTTCTATCCCCAGGCCATCAGGCTGCTAAACGAACAATGAATGAACACTACACAACAACAACCACCAAACGCACATAGCACACACATCCACACGCACACACTCACTTTAAACAAACACACTGTAGCACCCACTCCACACACTTTATAGCACACACCCACTTTAAACAAACACACTGTAGCACCCACTCCCCACACTTTATATTTATGGATGAAGGATTGCACTACAACTCGTACACCTTACTGTAAATTGTACCTAAAATTGTACCTCATCCCATTTCTGCTTTGCACTAGATAGTACTGTACATTAGTACACTGCATAGTATTGTGTATTGTATATTATATGGTAACTCAGAACATTGTACATATGTCTATACCGAACACTGTGACCTCATTTTCTTCTTCTAAATTCATGCTATATTATGTTATTATGTTATTTGATACTATCTTGTCTAGCACAGTCTCTGGAGCGTAACAGTAAGAAGCATTTTGTATGAAAGTATTCTGTACTTCTGTATGACAACTATTAAAGAACTTGAACTTGAACTTGAACCTTCCCTATTTGTGTCCTTCTTGATATAATTTTTTTCAATGTTTTAACACAGATACAAACAAAGCAGACAGAACAGACTAAATCAAGACATTACGACGACAAAAATTTAAATATATTTCCCCCCCCCCCCCCCAAAAAAAAAGAAAAAAAAAAGATAAACAAGACAACCAGTCACTCCTTCGTGTCTCTTGCCAGTGTTAGACATAAACATATCAAATCAGAGATTGAGAAATATATCTACAATAGACAGTCTTTTATACATGGCTTTGTGTAAGGGACAGCTTCACAGTTGTCATTCAGTCCACATAGTCCAGTTATAGTCTTTGTACAAAATACGATCAGGATCATCAAGAGTCCCTTCAGTTGATACCTTTAGAGCAAGGAGCCGAGGGAAGAATCACCACACAACAAACACATAGCAAAAACAAACAAAAAACAGTGCTCTATAAGTTCACATTGTTTTAGATATCTACAGTATGTATTGTATCTATCAGATCGCCCAGTCGTTTGTTAGTTTTAAGATAGGTAGTCAAGAAAAGGTTCCCAAATGTCTTTAAATTTGCTGGGCTGCCCTGCATTCTCAGCGTATTCTCTCCATGTGTAGCATATTAATGAGTTCTGTCAACCAGGTTTGGAAAAGTGGTACTGTTTCTTTGTTCCACAGCATCAAAATGCATTTCTTTGCAATTACTATGGGTGCCCTTCTGATGGTCTAAACTTGACCTTCACTATGGGTGCCCTTCCAAGGGTAAAGAGTACCGTGATAAAGTGCTCTCTATGCTATAATAGGTCCACAAGATCTACCCAGAGAGGGGACTGTACTGTGCCGTTTAGGGCCAGCTCCTTCAGTCAGTCCTGTTTTGCAGTCAGAGCCACTCAGTTCTGGAACATCCTACCAAGTGCTGTAAGGAAGTGACCTCTTAGATGCCCTTCCAGGAGAGAAAACACTAGAAGTGATCTCAGTACATTCAAAACACATTGTTTGGCCATTAGCAAATATAGTCTGTTTTCCAATGTATCTTCTAGGTTAGGTTAGAGTAGGTTAGCTTAACTGTATTTAAATGTAAAAGACAAAATAAATCGTTGCCAACGATGAAACAATATAGTGTAAAATACTATACAAAGAAAACAAATTAGTCAAATACTAATTCCTGCTGTTAAAAACACACTATTCCATCAATTAAAGTTTTCAGGTTTAGACAAAACCCCTCTAACTTAAGTAGAAATACCCAGATAAATGAGTACTCTGGTAAAAGTAAAAGTCCTCGATTCAAATTATACTTAAGTAAAAGTAGAGAAGTATTTCCTATTGAATGTACTTAAGTATCTAAAGTAAAAGTATGTATTCTACATAATGGTTGTGTATTCCAGAGCTTGGGAGCATTCAACCCTCCATCCATTGACCTCTAAAAGTTATGTTGCTCTGATTACATCCTCTTGAAGTTGACAGGCTTCAAATGTGAAAGTCTTCATAAATTGTTGCCATGTTTTCTATGCAAAATATGTTCCTTCAAAGTAACTAGTAACTGATGGGTTCAGATAAATGTAGGAGTAAAAAGTACAATATTTCCTTTGAAATATAAAAGTATAAAGTTCCCTAAAATTATAAAGCTCGAAATTGTACTTAAGTACAGTACTTAGTTACTTTCCACCACTGCTGCTGTGTGTGTGTGAGGTAGGTAATACAGCAAGCTTCCTTTGAAGTTGCAAAGCTTGAGTTTTACCAATTATGCATTACTAAATACTAATGTATGTACACTGCAAGTGCTTTTATTTAGAGCAATATCACATGCCTAGGCTTTTCTTAGGTGATTACATATCTGTGTTCTCAATTTAGAAATAAAGCAGTGTATAAAAAAGTGTAAAAAAAATTCAACGTAATTTGCACAAAATATACCCATATGACTTTAAAGTTCAGTATGAATTGCTTTTTAAAGAGTGGTAGTAAACATAAAAGTGGGGTTAGCATTGGCCTATATTCTATGATTACAGAATGCCAAGGAGAGAAAGAAAACTGAAGAACATTTAAAAAGCAGCTGGAAAACGCTGCAGGCAGCTTCTCTTTGAAAGACTGGGTCCAAAGCAACAGGAGGAGGGAGGAGATAAGGATAAAGGTATGGATTTGTAAATCCTCACTGCTAGCATAGTGTTGATTATTGGAGTGTTGGTGTTTTATGCAAGATAAGACACATTCTAAACCAAAAAACACTGTATACATTGTGTACACTCTTCCTACCATATATGAGCTACTGTGCGGAGGTGTGGGGTAATACCTACAAAAGCACTCTACAGCCAATATGCACCATGCAAAAAAAAGCAATAAGAATAATAAAAAATTTAGGATATTATGAACACACCAATAACTTATTTATAAAGCTACAAGCATTGAAATGTATGGACCTAGTGGATTTCAAAACTGCCCTCATTGTATACAAAGCCAGATACAAACTAATCCCAGGCAACATTAAAAAATGGTTCAGAGACAGGGAAGGAGAATATAACTTAAGAGGGAGAGGGAATCTTAAACAACCAATCGTACACACCACGCTGAAAAGCATGTGCATATCGGTGTGTGGAGTGAAGTTGTGGAATAATTTACCTGAATACATCAAACTGAGTAAACATATGGCACAATTTAAAAAGCAGCTAAAAAAATACACATTAGAGAAATACAGAAATGAGTAATGAGGATAAACAAAGTTATGTTATATTGTGTTATGTGGTGCTGTACTATATTCACTGCTGTCAAGTGAATCAATTCTTAATTTTTTTTCGTATTATAAGTAAAAGTATATTCTATACTGTAATATACTAAATTATGTTATATCTAGTAAAATTAATGGAAGAACAAATAAAGATTTAAGGGGGTAGGGATCAATAAGCTTAGCTTCCCTCTACTCCTTTTTTGGACATGTCTGCCAACCAAACACATTGCTCTTGACCTTTTGTTTATAATTGTTTCTTTTTCTTTTTTTATGTTTTTTTTCTTCTTTTTTTATGTTTAAAAAAAATATATATAAGTGCTATGTGTGCTATATGTGCTATGATTGTTTGGTTTGACGGAGCTAGATCGTGATTTGTTTGGAGGAAGATCGAGAATTACATGTTCAAAAATAAACTTTTTCATTCATTCATTCATTCATTCATTCATTCATTCATTCATAGTGTTGATTATCACTGAGCTAACAGGGTCAAGAATGCAAATTTTGGACAGAACATTTTGATAAAATTGACCCGTATTCCAATTAACACTTTCAGTGCCACCAGGTGGCGCCAGAGTTAGCGCTTGAATGCCACCATCCACTTTAATGTTATCGTTAATATCGCCTAATCTATGTTTTAAATTATGGCTATGTGTCTAATCTGCCCGTCGCTTATCAAAGAATCCTTTTCCAGTCAGTGCTGTCAAGGCAGATTGGTTTTTTATCGCTTCATTTCCGTTTGAGAGCACTTTGAAAAGCACCCGTTTTGAGGTAAAAAACAGTCCATTCTGGGCCATTCTATGATAATCGTCTTTTACTGGAATATTCCAGAACGTTGATATTTGTCGGCCTATTTATGAATCGTTTTCAAATAAACGCTAGATGATCAATATTATACGTACACGCACGCCCATTCAAGCCGCGCACGGATAATCGCCGTGTTAATTTCCTCTTGGATTTTTACAGTGAAACCGATAGAGGACATTTCACAAAACAGCTTATATCTTCATCAAAATGAGTCTGATTATCCTAACACTGATAACATAGATTCCTTACCTGATGTTACATCCCAATGTATATATTCCCCAGTGTGTGTCTCCATGTGTGTGTTCTCCATTTTGTTTCCTCCCTCCAGCCATTGTTCCCTTCCCCATTGGTCCCTGCCAGGCCAATCCTTCCATTATTGCAACACAGCAGTGATTGGTGGATGGCTTTCCAGACTCCAACACTCAATCCACACCACCCAATCATGGATCACCCCACACCTGTTAAAACATGGCTTCTCACTTCAGTCTTTCTCTCTCTCTGGCATGAGGCTAGGCATGTTGTGTTTTTGGTAAACCTGTAACTTTGACAGTATTGCATTTCGTTCATTGCCTTTGGTGCTTAGTAGTAATTTCCTTGTGTGTGTATGGCCACAGAGAGAGCATTGTTAGCCAGTTTGTTTTTGTATATATTCTGCTTTTGTTTCTGTATAATTAATGTGTTTTTCTCTCTTTCTCAGGAAGCACAGATGGGGTGAGCTGCCATTTCCTTTGGACATTGTTTTCTCCTGTTTTGGTTAGGTAAGAGTAGTTTAGGTAATGTAATCTCTTTTACCATAGATTAGATTGTGTTTATTTGGAGTATAGTGGTGTTTGTTTGTTGTTTTGGCCTGGGCTCACCCCTGAGCTACATGTGCTTCCTTTGCCTCTATTCAATAAATATCATTGTTGTTTACAAACCTGGTCCATCTTTTCTGTCAACCAACTGTTATGTTACAGCCCTTTACCCTTAGACTCACAGGGGTCGTAACATAAATGGGGGCTCTGCCTGGATCTTGTAACCCATGTTCAATTGTAGGTTGATGGATTTGGTGAACTGTGTTTGTTTACACTTGTATAGTTATTAATTAATTTGTGTAAAAATGGCATTTGTGTAAGAAAAAGATAATGGCAGTTAGTACTTTTGATCTGGGGAAATTCTTGAGCAATCCTACTTGGGAAGCGCTAGATAGCTGCCGCAAGGCAGACTTAGTGGAGATTGCCACACATTTTCAACTCTCGGTTCAACAAAAGCATCTTAAGCAGGATATCAGGTGTCTTGTGGTAGATAAGCTGTTGGAGCAGGGGACGCTTGTTTTACCTGCGGTCTCTGATGAACATGCAAGTCCTCCTGGTGAACCTACAGAAGCACCGCCTTCTGAGGAGCAAGCCCATGGTGCTGAAAAGGCAGGTGTGAACGTCACATTGCCACATTTTCACTTGACCTCTCCTGTGTCAACTGGGTCTCGAGAAGGGGCCCAGGTCAAGGTTAGAATAGCCCGTCTCCAGATGGAGGCTCAGGAGAAGGCACAAGCACGTGAGGCGGAGTATCGGCTTCGTAAAATGGAGCTTGAGGCGGAAAATGAAAGGGCTATTAACATCCGTAGGTTGGAGCTTGAGGTGGAAAAAGAGCTCAGACTGCGGGAGTTGGAGCTGGGAGACCAAAGGAGTGGATCCAACTCTGCTACACCGACTCCTCCACAAGGCCCGGGTATGTCCTCCTCCACAGCTTATTCATCACACACTTTTGATATAAGTAAACACATTGCTTTGGTGCCTCCGTTCCGAGAGACCGAAGTTGATACTTATTTTAATGTGTTTGAGCGTATTGCTGCTTCATTGCGCTGGCCAAGAGAGGTCTGGCCTTTGTTGCTTCAATGCAAATTGACTGGTAAAGCCCAAGAGGTTTGTTCAACACTTTCCCTAGAAGATAGTCTATTGTATGATACTGTGAAGGCTGCCATCCTTCGTGCATATGAGCTTGTGCCCGAAGCTTATAGGCAGAGGTTTCGCAGTCACAAGAGAGCTGTCAACCAGATCTTTGTAGAGTTTGCTAGAGAGAAGGGAACTCTCTTTGATAAATGGTGTGCAGCAAGCAAGGCCTCAGATCTTAACTCTCTCAGAGAACTCATTCTATTAGAAGAGTTTAAGAATCGTTTGCCAGAGCATCGTCAAATCGTCAAATTTGCTGACGACACAGTGGTGGTGGGCCTGATCTCTGCCAACGACGAGAGGGCCTACCTGGAAGAGGTCAAGGTCCTGGCGGGATGGTGCCAGGAAAACAGCCTCTCCCTGAACGTCAGCAAAACAAAGGAGATGATTGTGGACTTCAGGAGGTCGGGGGTCAAGGACTACAGCCCCCTCAGCATCGACGGGGCACCGGTTGAGAGAGTCAACAGCTTCAAGTACCTCGGAGCCTACATATCCGAGGACTTGACATGGACCACACACATTAACAGTGTGGTGAAGAAGGCACGACAACGCCTCTACTTCCTCAGGCGCCTAAGGAAGTTCCAAGTCAGCCAGAAGATCCTTAAGAACTTCTACTCATGTACAATAGAGAGCATCTTGACCGGCAACATCACCTCCTGGTTTGGGAATAGCACTGGAAAAGACCAAAGCAGACTACAAAGAGTGACACGTTCAGCCGAACGCACAATTGGAGGGGGGCTCCCCACCCTCCAGAACATTTACTACAAGCGTTGCAAGGGGAAGGCTAAGAGAATTATTAAGGACTCGAGCCACCCGAACAACTGCCTCTTTGAACTGCTGCCGTCAGGCAAGCGATACAGGAGTCTCAAGGCGAGCACAGAAAGACTCAGAAGTAGCTTCTATCCCCAGGCCATCAGGCTGCTAAACGAACAATGAATGAACACTACACAACAACAACCACCAAACACACATAGCACACACATCCACACGCACACACTCACTTTAAACAAACACACTGTAGCACCCACTACACACACTTTATAGCACACACCCACTTTAAACAAACACACTGTAGCACCCACTCCCCACACTTTATATTTATGGATGAAGGATTGCACTACAACTCGTACACCTTACTGTAAATTGTACCTAAAATTGTACCTCATCCCATTTCTGCTTTGCACTAGATAGTACTGTACATTAGTACACTGCATAGTATTGTGTATTGTATATTATATGGTAACTCAGAACATTGTACATATGTCTATACCGAACAACTGTGACCTCATTTTCTTCTTCTAAATTCATGCTATATTATGTTATTATGTTATTTGATACTATCTTGTCTAGCACAGTCTCTGGAGCGTAACAGTAAGAAGCATTTTGTATGAAAGTATTCTGTACTTCTGTATGACAACTATTAAAGAACTTGAACTTGAACTTGTAATTTACCTGAGTGAGCAGAAAGTGTCCACTCTGCAGCAAGCTGCTGTATTAGCTGATGAGTTTGCGCTAACCCATAAAACTGTGTTTGTAGATAGGCGTGACTCGTTTCCCCCCCATGATTTCTCTCAGAGACCTTCTGTCCCCAACCATTCAGAATTCACACACCCCCGACCAAAAATGTCACCTCCACGCTCAAAAGATGAGCGGACATGTTACTACTGTCATAAATCTGGTCATGTTATTTCTGACTGTTTAACATTGAAACGTAAGCAGCAACCGTCCTCTCAGAACTTTAGACAACCCAAAGGGGTTGGTCTGATTAAAATGGCACCTGATTCCGATCAACAGATGCACAATGATCAGGATGTTCTCGATCCTTGTTTCAGGCCATTTACTTCCAAGGGTTTAGTTTCCTTGACAGGGGATCCAAAAGATCAGTGTACAGTTCAGATCTTACGAGATACTGGAGCCTCACAATCCTTTATCCTCTCTGATGTACTACCTCTGTCTGAGAAATCTTCCTGTGGTTCTAGTGTCCTGGTTCAAGGTATTGAGATGGGTTTCGTGCCAGCCCCGTTACACTGTATTCATGTACAATCTGATTTGGTCACTGGTTTCTTTAAAATAGGGGTGAGACCTTCCTTGCCAGTTAAAGGCATTTCCTTTATCATGGGAAATGATTTAGCTGGAGGACAGGTGAACGCTGTGCTGGAAGTGTTGGATCACCCAGACACAGATTCTCTGCCTGATGACTTGTCACAGAACTTCCCTGAAGTTTTTTCTGCAAGTGTTGTCACTCGGGCTCAATTGAAAAAGAGAGGTGATGAAATTAATTTGTCTGACTCTGTTTTTGCTTCAGCCTTTGTCAGGGAGGAGTTGCTGGCTCCAACTTCTGATACCGCTGACAAACCACAGACTCATAGTAAGGTACCCCCACAGACAACTGTAACTAGTTCCGACGCATTGAAGTTACCCGTTACTCGTGAAATGCTAATTACTGCCCAGAAGGCTGACCCTTCTCTTGCAAAATGTTTCTCTTCTCTTGAAACAGAACAGAGGAGAGAGTTGCATTTTTATTTTGTGGATGAAGGAGTTTTGATGCATACATGGAGGTCCCATGGTACTAGACTGGCAGAGCATGCACAATCGGAGATAGGGCTACCAGATCAGGTACCAGACTGGAGCACTGTTTATCAGATTGTTGTCCCTGCAGTTTATCGTCAGCATGTACTGTTCTTGGCCCATGACCACCCTTGGTCTGGACACTTGGGAGTCACTAAAACATACAACAGAATACTTCAACATTTCTTTTGGCCCGGTTTGAAGTCCGATGTAGCACAATACTGTCGTACCTGTAGTACTTGTCAGATCACCGGAAAGCCAAACCAGGTAATTCCACCTGCTCCCCTCTGTCCTATACCAGCGGTCGGTGAACCATTTGAACATGTCATAGTTGACTGTGTTGGTCCGTTGCCAAGGACCAAAGCCGGCAATCAGTTTTTGTTGACAATAATGTGTACCGCCACCCGTTTCCCTGAGGCTATCCCTCTTCGCAGAATTACAGCGCCTGTAATAATTAAGGCTTTGACGAAGTTCTTCTCCACGTTTGGACTGCCTAAGGTAGTACAAACGGACCAAGGCACCAACTTCCTGTCTAGGTTATTTGAGCAAGTGTTACAGTCCCTGGGTATCCGACATATAGTGTCCAGTGCCTACCACCCTGAAACTCAGGGGGCTCTAGAACGTTGGCATCAGACCTTAAAGTCCATGCTGCGTAAATATTGCTTAGACACAGAGAAAGATTGGGATGAGGGTGTCCCCCTTGTTCTATTTGCTGCGCGAGAGACCATACAGGAGTCTCTTGGTTTCAGTCCTGCTGAGCTCGTTTTTGGGCACACTGTTAGAGGGCCTCTGAAAGTTCTTAAAGAACGGTTCATGTCAAAGGGTGCCAGCACACCCACTAATGTTCTAGATTTTGTTAGCCAGTTTCGAGAGCGACTGCATCAGGCGTGCTCTCTCGCAAAAGAAGCGCTCTCTTCTTCCCAGAGAACTATGAAACGGCACTATGACGAGAAAGCTGTTTCTCGATCTTTCCAGCCAGGTGATAAGGTTCTAGTCCTGTTACCTATCCTTGGTTCTGCTCTTTCCGCTCGTTTTTCCGGACCGTATGCAATAGACAAGAAGATAAGTGATACAGACTATGTGGTTCGCACCCCTGATCGTAAACGTCACTCTCGTGTTTGCCACATCAATATGCTTAAACCATATTTTTCCAGAGATGGTGTGCAGGTGAAGACCTCAGACCAGACAGCCGGACTGGCCGTCTCAGCTGTTGCCTCAACTCCAATAGTTCCGGACTCTCCTGACGTTAGTGGTGAGGATGTAGATGGCTTGGAGTTGCGCAATGCAGCCCATCAGGGTGCTAGATTGTCCAACACTGAGATGTTATTGAACCTGCCCACTCACTTAGCACACTTACCTGAGGAGCAGCGAGAGGACATCACAAATTTGATTCAGGCCTACATGGCTCTGTTTGGTGATGTTCCCTCCTGTACTTCTGTATTGGCCCATGATATTAAAGTTAACAATGCTGTGCCTATCAAGCAACATGCATACCGTGTTAACATCACCAAGAGGGCCATGATGCAACAGGAGGTTGACTATTTGTTAAAACATGGTTTAGCCAAGCCAAGTTGCAGTCCCTGGAGTTCACCTTGCTTGTTGGCTCCCAAATCGGATGGAACTCCTAGATTTTGTACTGATTTCCGAAAGGTAAATGCTGTCACCGTGCCTGATTCCTTCCCACTGCCCCGCATGGAAGATTGTATTGACAACCTTGGATCTGCCACCTATGTTAGCAAACTAGATTTGTTAAAGGGTTACTGGCAGGTCCCTTTGACCCCCCGTGCCTCGGAAATCTCGGCGTTTGTTACTCCTGACAATTTTTTGCAATATACTGTAATGCCTTTTGGAATGCGTAATGCCCCGGCCACTTTCCAGCGACTGGTGACCCTAGTCCTGGCTGGTGTTCCAAATTGTAATGCCTATCTCGATGACCTGGTTGTCTATTCGACCAACTGGCGTGACCACATGACAACCTTGCAAACTGTCTTTGACCGCTTAGCTGGAGCCTCCCTGACCCTTAACCTTGCCAAGTGAGTTCGGCAAGGCTACGGTTACCTATCTTGGTAAGCAGGTAGGACAAGGCCAAGTGCGTCCGGTGGATGCAAAAATATCTGCAATCACAACTTTTCCAGTGCCTACTACTAGGCGGGAATTGCGTAGATTCCTTGGGATGGCTGGGTATTACCGTGGTTTTTGCCGGAACTTTTCTTCTGTCGTCACTTCTCTCACTAGCCTGTGTAGCCCGTCCAAACCATTCATTTGGACAGCTGATTGTCAAAATGCATTTGATAGTGTTAAAGCTCTCTTATGCAGTTCCCCTGTTCTCTCTGCTCCAGATTTCTCCCTGCCGTTCCAGCTGGAGGTGGATGCCAGCGGGGTGGGAGCTGGAGGGGTGTTATTACAGGAAGATCACGATGGTGTCAGTCACTCGGTTTGTTATTTCTCCCGGAAATTTAACAAACATCAACTAAACTATTCCACTATTGAAAAGGAGACTTTGGCTATGTTGTATGCGTTGCAACATTTTGAGGTGTATGTCGGTTCGAGCGTATTACCAGTGGTAGTATATACCGACCACAACCCATTGGTTTTTCTGTCGCGGATGTACAACCACAATCAGCGCCTCATGCGTTGGGCGCTCATAGTGCAAAATTATAACCTCAGCATAAAGCATAAGAAGGGGTCTGAGAATGTGTTGGCGGATGCTCTGTCTCGGAGTTAAATCTCTGTTGCTGTCGACTCGTTGTCTGTTGCTGTCGACTCGTTTTACTGTATATTGCTGTCGACTTGTTTTATGTTGCTGTCGACTCAGTCTCTCTTGCCGTCAACTCGTTCTGTCATTGTTGACCCGAGTGGTTGTTGTACCAACTGCTAGTTTTTTCATAGCTCTTTGTTTTGGAGTACATGTTATCTCAGAGATGTTGTCTCGTTGTTAAAAAAAAGACATGTTTAGTTGGTGTTAAGTGTCAAACATGTTTTTTGTCTTATGTATGGGGGTGTTACATCCCAATGTATATATTCCCCAGTGTGTGTCTCCATGTGTGTGTTCTCCATTTTGTTTCCTCCCTCCAGCCATTGTTCCCTTCCCCATTGGTCCCTGCCAGGCCAATCCTTCCATTATTGCAACACAGCAGTGATTGGTGGATGGCTTTCCAGACTCCAACACTCAATCCACACCACCCAATCATGGATCACCCCACACCTGTTAAAACATGGCTTCTCACTTCAGTCTTTCTCTCTCTCTGGCATGAGGCTAGGCATGTTGTGTTTTTGGTAAACCTGTAACTTTGACAGTATTGCATTTCGTTCATTGCCTTTGGTGCTTAGTAGTAATTTCCTTGTGTGTGTATGGCCACAGAGAGAGCATTGTTAGCCAGTTTGTTTTTGTATATATTCTGCTTTTGTTTCTGTATAATTAATGTGTTTTTCTCTCTTTCTCAGGAAGCACAGATGGGGTGAGCTGCCATTTCCTTTGGACATTGTTTTCTCCTGTTTTGGTTAGGTAAGAGTAGTTTAGGTAATGTAATCTCTTTTACCATAGATTAGATTGTGTTTATTTGGAGTATAGTGGTGTTTGTTTGTTGTTTTGGCCTGGGCTCACCCCTGAGCTACATGTGCTGCCTTCCTTTGCCTCTATTCAATAAATATCATTGTTGTTTACAAACCTGGTCCATCTTTTCTGTCAACCAACTGTTATGTTACAGCCCTTTACCCTTACTCACAGGGGTCGTAACACCTGACATCAGATGGTATCCAACTGGTATATTCCAATTCCTGATCACCATTCGAAAAAATCGATAAGTGTATAGATCCAACGTGTGTACAGTAGAACACATGATTCTGCGGGGCTCAGAGGCTCCAGAATGAACTCTGATAACCCCGGCTGAATCAGTGGACTGGAAAATGTGGAGTACAGGATTTTTTTCCCCATCCATTTTCATTGAGTCCTTTCCAAAATCCCTTATAATAATGGATTGGATTTATATAGCGCTCTTCTCTGACTGACTGTTGCTCTGACTCAGAGCGCTTCACAGAGTCCATTATTCGTTCATACACAGTCATACCGGTGGTGGTAAGCTACAATTGCAGCCAGAGCTGCCCTGAGGCAGACTCACGGAAGCGTGGCGAATAATCATCGCCTACGGCCCCTCCGACCACCACCAACATTCATTCACATGCATACACATTCATACGAGGCAAGTAGGTTAAGTGTCTTGCCCAAGGACACAACGGCAATGGGATGGACATGGGCTTGAGCGGGATTCGAACCACCAACCCTTCGATCATTGGACGCCCCGCTCTACCCCTGAGCCACGCCGCCCCCCCCCTTATGTCATCAGGGAGACGATAGGGGGCGCTTTTTTCCACATCTGATCGCCGGCGGCTCTCGGGTAGACTAGGGTAGGCTCGCGTGATGCAATATGATTTCAGATCGCTAAAAAAAAAGAAATCCGAGAAATCTTGTGAGTGGCTTTCAACGAGATATTAATAATTCCGAGAAAACTCGTGAGTGGCATAGAAAGTGTTAAGGCCAAGGGGCTAGTGGTACTGTAGTCAGAACAACCTCACTTGATGCTTTGTCACTGGATTGGAATCTGTGTGAACTAATGCTAACACCCATCAGCTGGAGTCAGTCACTCACACAGCATTAGCTGATGTGAGTTTGTCACCCCATGTAAGTATTTTAATACTTGTCCAGGCTTTGGTAAGATGTAAACCTGAAACATAATGGCATGAAAATAACCATCGTATCTATCCCTGTGTTTTTCTTTGGAGGAGTTTGTGAAAGAAACATGTTAAATGTCCCATATTGTAAAAATGGCCTTTTCCAGTGTTTTGCATTGTTTTCAATTAAGCAATGGGGTTCTACCAACACTGACTAAATGTGAAATCTGTACCACGTCCCATTTCTGCAGTCCAGCTGAGACAAGAACGCCCCCCACTGAAACAAGCCATTCTGAATTGACTCAATCTGTGACGTGTACGAATTCTGATCTGCCACCGCCCGCCCACAATCAACTGTGATTGGAGGAGTTAGCATAACGTTGAAAGTATGAGCAAAACCAAGCAGCGAGTGGAAATAATGTGGAAGCGGTTTCGACAGCAGAGTTGCCACCTTCAGCTGTTCCACTGGCAGCACTTCCTCAAAAGTGTTCGACAGTGTTCCTAATAGTTTCCTAATGATATCGTGCTCCACAAGCAATGAACCAGGGCAGTGGTCGTTTTTGAACTACACACTGCTGTTCAGGAGACTCAGCCGCGACTGAGATGAGACTCTTGCTTTACCGGCAGCGCTTCTCTCCTTTCGTCTCTCCCTCTCACAGACACACACACACACGCACACGCACACTCACACTCACACTCACACTCACACACACACACACACACACACACACGTACACGTACACACACATTTAGAATATTTATTTATGTCCACATAAAGACAATGTTTAAAGGACACAAATATTATCAGTGCGCTTGTACATTGTGGGATTATTCCGATACATTCGTGCCCAAATTGACAATGGCAACCAAAGTTACAGACTCACATGGATGATGAACCTGACAATCTACACACAGCTTATGGGTACAGATAGCAGCGTCTTCTCCAAATTGCCCGGCTGCCAATAATTGCTGACACTGAGCAATATCTTGCTAATTGTTTGGCTCTTCTCTTCGGAAGACCGGCCAACTGAAGGCCTCTAACACCCAACTTATGGACATGACCCAGGCTTCCAAATATGAAGACTAAAAGTTTACAGTTGTAGCCGAGTTGTGATATGGTATGGTCTAACAGTTGATATTTTAACATTTTTGGTTGTAAAGGCTTCCTCTAGACCAGGGGTCAGCAACCTTTTTGACATGGAGTGCCTGTTTGAAATATAGTTGTAACTTGTGTGCCTCAACAATATTCCATGCATCGTAATTTGTTCCCCTCAAAATCAGGTCTTTTTAATGATAATTTTTACATTATTACATCATTATTGTTATTGTTATTATTAACAATATTATTATGATGGTTGTATCAACCCTAAATCTGAGTTGGGGGGGGGTGCAATGCAGACAAACAGCTGCATACAGTGCGACCATTTCACTCACATTGGCCCATTCATTTTTGGACACATCACACACCATCGGTATGTGTGCTGTACGCGTGTATCCTTTCCGCAACGGACTTCGGTTTCCGGGTTCCTCTGATTGGCCGCGACCCCCACGTGACCCGCGCTAGCGCTGCCGCTCGCCTGTGTGTAGCGGCAGAGGTCCATCCGGCGTCTGCCTTCCCCAATTTATATGCATGGAAGTATTGACTGAATGAATGAATGAATGAAAACGTTAGGTTATGGCTATAACCAAGTTCTGTGAGTATTGGTGACGCTCGGCGTCACTACTGCACTGTACCTCGCTCGTGCACGCGCACTGAATAAAAAATTCCACAATGTACCTTTACATCCCAACATCCGTCTGACCACACCCCTATCAGCTTACCTTCATAAGCAGGTGTGTGGCCACCTACTCGCCTCCTTCCCAAGCTTTCACCACAAGGTGAGATCAAGGGCAGCAGCGGCGTCTGACGCCGAGCGTCACCAATACTCACAGAACTTGGTTATAGCCATAACCTAACGTTCTGTATCGTATGGCTCCGCTCGGCGTCACTACTGCACAAGGGAGGCCGAGCGAGAGCCATCGCCCGACAAATGTACCCCGCTGAGGCCCCCCACAAACATCAGATCGGGGAGGACCGAGCCCCCCCGACCCCCCCTAATGGAGGGCACCCCCCCTATTGGAGGTTCCCGGGACGGCGACGGACCCGACCGTGCAAAGAGGCACTCAAGCAACTCAACGCACAGGGTGAGCAGACCGTGGCTTGACCCCACGACTACACACACGCACAACCCGCATGCCACCCGGGAACGAACGGAAGGAACAACCTCGTTACTGCCCCCAGAATCACGGGGTCAAGAGCAAACCCAACCCCGTGGCAAGGCCGTAGCAGCGGAGAGCGAAGGAAGACCCAGACCCACCGAAGAGACTGGATCCCCTGGAAAACGGGGGCCCGGAGAGGTCAATGACGCCAAGCATCAAGACCCCACCAGGCGGTCACTTAGTGACACCGCCCCCCACATCGCCAGCGTATTCGGATCAGGCCCCTCCAAGAGCGGGCCCTTTCCCCCCAATAGCACACCGCCTGGCATACTGACCCTGCAGAACAGGCAGTCAGCACGGCCGTAACACTCAAAGGTTAACCAACGGAAGCAGGCAGCGTACCGGGGAAACCAGGCAACAGGCTGTAACCCGAGCCTGGAGCACTGCGGACGAGACAGGCGCCAAAGGAGTCAGCTGAAAACAGCCGCCCCGGCGGAAGGGGCGTATGCTGGCGTTGTTGATCACCATGACAAAGCCTCCTTTAAAAAACCCCACCCAGAGGGGTTAGAAGGCTGACATGATTGGCAGACGTCATGAACATGCAGGGGCACACTCAACCGGACAACCCGGGAGTTGACACTGCTCCAACACACCAGGGAACCAACCACCATGTCGTTACCCTATGCGGTGGTTGTTCCTATAACCCCTCAGGAAAAACTCCAAAACATATCATATCATATATCGTATCATACCGCAGTACAAGTGTTGCAGTTTTTCAAAAAAGGGTTATTCCAGGCCTACGGGTCGACAAACATTACTTCGGACCGGGCCCGGCGGCACGGGAAGCACAGAGTTACCAGAGGAAGTCCAAGATCACCCCCCTCCACACCACCCCCCTCCACGCCAGCCCCCTCCACGCCACGCGTGAGAGAGGAGCGAAAAGAATGGAGAACCAGCCCCAAGCACACCGCCCTTGGTATTCCCAGGCGGTCTCCCAACCAAGTACTAACCAGGACCAAACCAGCGTAGCGGCCGGGATCGAACGAGATCGGGCGTGTACAGGTTGGCATGGCCGTAAGCCATTACGACAGTGCAGAGTACAATATGTACCCAATAAGGGTCTCCATAGCGCCTAACCCTGCGACACCCGGACCGACCTGGCATTCCCCCCCCCCGAAAAAAGCACAAGTCCCTCAGGGTACCAGAACAGCAGATCTGCATCCCCGGCGGACAACGGGTTTAACTGACCTGGACCAGCGTGACCAGAACCAGTCCCGTGCCCTAACCACGCTGATATGCCTACTCCAGGAGAAGGGGCAGATATGCGTGTTGATCTTAAAACATGAAAAGAAGGCGCCACCCAGACGGTCAGTGCGAACCGCGCCTGGTGGCCCACCCCAAGGGCGTGAGACCCCTCTACATATGTTCAGATCCATTCCGTCATCATCCCCCAGATATGAACGAGAATCCGTCGATAACCAATACAGGTCGTCGGAAGAGGAAAAAACCTCCATCCCAGTTGCTTTATAAAAACGCTGTTTTAACCACAAGCAACCAAGGCGTGCTAGTCACCCGCCCGATCTTCAACAGAACACCCCGAGCTAGCACTTAACGTGCGTCGGGACACAACCACATCAATGAACAGGCTATTTAGACCTTTCAGTGAATCCCCAAGGTGCCCAGGGGAACGACAAGAGGGGTGTGGTGCTTCCTAAACTCCAACTCTTTTTAAAGGGGCTATGTACTGCTATTCCTAGCACTATTTGGGCAACTTTACACAATTCCTGTTAGTCTATTGAAGACATTTGTACGTTTTTTTTCAACTTCCGCCCATAAGCACTTTGAGTGACAGTCAGTCCACAGTCTGCACTGGTAGAGGGAGGGAGGGAGGGGGGGGGGAGAGAGAGAGAGAGAGATAGAAAAAAAAGACAGGCAAGGCCCCCTCTCTCCCTCCCTCCCTCTCTCTTCCTTTCTCTCCCTCTCGGCTAAGAAGTGAAGCGAACAGGGAGATTATGACAGCCAAAAAATCCCACTTTTCTGAAAAGATAGTCGAATACAGGAACAACCCCAGTAAATTGTGGAAATCATTAAAGGATCTAGGCTACAGCAAAAGGCTAAAAACCAAACCTAGCAGCCTTAGTTTGAACCACGAGGGTAAATTGACCTCAGACAAAAAAGAGGTGGCGGAGGGGCTGAACACGTACTTTACATCAGTGGCAAGTAATCTGGTAAAAGATCTCCCACAGCATTCAGGGCGTTTCGGAGAAGCACAGGTTAATGAGTATTACTCACAACTAGAGCTGCAAGAGGACTCCTTTTCTTTTAGTAAAGTGACAGAGAGCGTAGTCCTCAAGAGGCTAAATCTACTTAATTCCAGTAAAGTGACAGGATTAGATCAGATGCCTGCTAGGTTTCTTAATGACGCAGCAGAGAGCATCACACCTGCTATCACCCACCTAATCAATCTCTCCATTGAGCATGGGAAGGTACCAGCAGATCTAAAGAGTGCTAGAGTAATCCCACTCTATAAGAAAGGTAATAAGTCAGACAAGGGTAACTATAGACCAATTAGCATTTTAAGTATACTATCAAAAGTCATGGAAAAAATCATTCATGAACAGATCAATACATATTTAGTGAGTAACAATATCCTATTTGAGCATCAGTCAGGCTTTAGACAATCTCATTCCACTGAGACTTGTCTGGTGTATTTGACTGACTGCATCAGAAAGGAGATTGATGCAAAGAAATTCTGTGGAATGATCATGTTGGACCTACAAAAGGCCTTTGATACGGTTGACCATAGTGTCCTTTTATTTAAATTGAAGGCGATTGGGTTTAGTGGGTCAGCGTTGAACTGGGTCACCTCATATCTATCAGGCAGGTCTCAGATGGTAGATGTAAACGGGACCTACTCCTCAGCCAAGGCGATCACCTGCGGGGTGCCTCAAGGGAGTGTCCTGGGGCCGCTCTTCTTTCTCATTTACATAAATGATATGAAGAATGCCTGTTCATCAGACCTTTTTCTTTATGCGGATGACTCAGCTATTCTGGTCTCCCATAAGGACTTGGCAGTAGTGGAGAGGACCCTTAGTGAGGAGCTATCAAATGTGCAGACATGGCTGTCGGATAACAAACTATCTCTTCATCTAGGAAAAACAGAGGCCATCCTGTTTGGATCAAAGAAACGGCTTGGTAAAGATATTGAAATGAAGGTAAGAGTAGGTGAGAAGCAAATAACAAACAAGGATTCTGTTGTATATCTAGGCTGCATACTGGACAAACACCTTACAGGAGAGGCCATGGCTAAAAAAGCCCACACTAAAATCTGCCAGAAAACGAAATTCCTAGCTAGACAAGGGAAACTACTGGACCAGGCAACACTTAAAATGCTAGCGGGCGCATTAGTACAGAGTCACTTTGACTATGCTGCCACCTCCTGGTTCAGTGGCGCTCCACAGGTCCTGAAAAATAAACTTCAGACAGCTCAAAACAAATTAATTAGAGTAGTCCTTAAACTACCTCCACGCACTCACCTAGGGCCAACTTTCTTTAGGCAACTAAACTGGCTTCCGGTCAATAAAAGGGTAATTCACATCAAATTAGGTCTCACACACAAGATAGTTCAAAATACAGGTCCGAAATATCTATCTAATTATTTTAATCGATTCCGTGACAATCATTCATACTCCACTAGAAGGAGCAGTACGGATTTTATTCTGCCAAGATTTAACTCCCTAATGGGCACAAATACATTTTTATATTCTGCAGCACTGGAGTGGAACAAGCTTCCAGTGGCCCTGAAAAACATCAAAGAGGGGGGAAGTTTTAGACGTGCCACAAAGAAATGGCTAGCCAGTGAAGTATAGAATAGCCATAGGAAGAAGAGGGTAGGAAGTGCTTTTTTGTATGGGGTTGCTATTATGTTTTATTCTGTTTTTTATTATGATGATCTTTGTTTTATTATGATGCTCTATGTTTTATTATGATGCTCTATGTTTTATTATGATGCTCTATGTTTTTATTATGATGCTCTGTTTTAGTATGTTTTATTATGATGCTCTATGTTTTATGATGTCTGTCCATGTCCAAAATCAGGGACCATGATGGAAATAAGTGCTTGCACTTTCTCATGTTTTTATCCCTTGGATGCTGTCTTTTACTCCACAATAAAAATCAATCAATCAATCAAACTCTCGGTGATGAGAGTTCGCGGCAGCTTTTTCTTTTTCTTTCTTTCAATCTCCCGTGTGGCGCGCGGCCGGCAGGTACCCCCCCCCAAGTGCCCCCTCTCTCTCCATCTCTCTCTCCCTCTCTCTTCCTTTCTCTCCCTCTCGGTGATGAGTCCACGCGCGGCAGAGAGAGAGAGAGAGAGAGAGAGAGGGAGGGGGTGGGAGAGAGAGAGAGAGAGAGAGAGAGAGAGAGAGAGAGAGAGAGAGAGAAAAGACAGACAAGGCCCCCTCTCTCCCTCCCTCCCTCTCTCTTCCTTTCTCTCCCTCTCGGCTCTCGGTGATGAGAGTTCGCGGCAGCTTGTGTTTTTTCTTTTTTCTTTCTTTCAATCTCCCGTGTGGCGCGCGGCCGGCAGGTACCCCCCCCCCCCCCCAAGTGCCCCCTCTCTCTCCATCTCTCTCTCCCTCTCTCTTCCTTTCTCTCCCTCTCAGTGATGAGTCCGCGCGCGGCAGAGAGAGAGAGAGAGAGAGAGAGAGAGAGAGAGAGAGAGGGAGGGGGTGGGAGACAGAGAGCGAGAGAGAGAGAGAAAAAAAAGACAGGCAAGGCCCCCTCTCTCTTCCTTTCTCTCCCTCTCGGCTCTCGGTGATGAGAGTTCGCGGCATGGTTTTTTTTTTTCTTTCTTTCAATCTCCCGTGTGGCGCGCGGCCGGCAGGTACCCCCCCCCCCAAGTGCCCCCTCTCTCTCCATCTCTCTCTCCCTCTCTCTTCCTTTCTCTCCCTCCAGAGCGCACAGGCCCCACTCCGCCTCGCAGCTGAGAAAGTGGCTTCCTCCACTCGCTGTCTAGTCTAGGTAGAATGGGGGCGGGCATTAGCTCCAACCACAGAGCCAATCGCATCACCCAGCGGCCGTATGACGTATATCGGCCGTTCAAATCAAAATGGCCTGATTTACTGGAGGAGGAAAGGGGCTGAGCTGAAACAGAGCAATCCGCCAATATGGTATTTAGACACTAAAACACATTGATACGAACTCCTATTACTATAATACAATGCTAGAGACTGAAAAATGACATTTTTTTTTTTGTATTTTATTTTTTTATTCTTTTTTAAACAAACATATAAACAAACATGACAACACACGATAAGATATACAAGCATTAATTGTCAGGGCACATCCAATGGGATCACCTTTTGGTTAGTTGTTTTATATAAGATATACCCATAATACCTGTTATCTAAAAAAAAAACCCTACATACATATGCTCAGCTCGAACCCCCCCCTCCCGGACCCCACCTTGAGAAGTACCTCCACTATCCCTCGCACCTAACCAGACACTACCATTATAAGCTAGCTTTTATTCTCTCCACCACTTCTAACCACATTGACATTTTGGATTCATTGAGACCCAGAATTCTTGCTGTAGATATTTCATGGTAAATTACATCGAGATATGTAAGAAACCAAACTTTACGGCAAATTTTTTCCGGTTGAAACCAGCGTGATGCGATCAGCTTTTTGGCTACTGTGATACCCGATAAAACCAATCTCTTTAGCTGTGGATTCACTGCAAACTCAAAAACATCATTCAACAGCAATACCGAGGGGTGTACAGGTATATTCCAAGATACGAGTTTTGATATTTGTTGGGTCACATCTTTCCAGAATGCCTTAACTGGTGAGCAGTCCCAATACATGTGCATAAATGTCCCTTCGTCCCCATTTGTACATTGGGTGCATTTGGAATCTTGTTTGAGCCCCATTCGGCACAGTCTTATAGGAGTCAAGTATGTCCTGTGAATATAGTTAAGATTGATTTGTTGATGATCCGGGTTCCTTGATGTAAGTCGGACATTTGCCCAGGCTCCTTGCCAATCAAAGTCGTTTTCCAGGTCTGGTATATCCCTCCTCCAGACAGTCAAGTTGGAGGGTTTCATACGAGGACGTTAGTAATTGATGATAAAATTCTGAAACAAAACCTCTCGATGTCTCTCTTGAGTAGAAGAATTTGTGGTATCTGTGGTGTTCAATTGGTCTGTCTAATGGAACACCGTGAGACTTCAAACATAGCTCTAACTGTTTGTGAAAAAGCCATGTGGACTTGGTGAGATTAAATTTTTTGCGTATTTCTTTATCACTACAAAAACCCTGTTTGTTAAAAATATCCCCTAATGAGTGTATGCCTTGCTCTTCCCATATAGGGAATCTTATAGGTCGTTTTCCAATTAAGAGAGCATTGTTATTGAATAAGGGAGTATGATTGTGCCATTCTTGTGGGTTAGGATTTTTTTTGTGTGATTCACGCCATATCCGGATCGCATGAGTAATTATGGGGCCAAATTTTCGTTCACAGTGCTTGATTGGTAGTTTAGTGTATGCTATGTCCTTCAGTCTATGTGGGGCTACTATGTTTTCTTCTATTTTCCTCCAAGATGCTAATGCTTGGGAGTCAAACCATGTTGTCAATGGACTTAATGAGTACGCCTTAAAATATAGGAAAAAATCTGGAAATGCCATGCCACCATCTGCTTTATTTCTCTGTGCGGTGGATCTTTTTATACGTGGTGGTTTGTTATTCCAAATAAATTTGTATGTGGAGGAGTGTAATCTTTTCCAGTAACCCTCTGGAGGGGGTAACGGTAGCATTGAACAGAAGAAGTTGATTTTAGGTAGTACATCCATCTTAACTATTGATATCCGTGCTTGTACTGTGTTCTTAAGTTTTGCCCATCTATCGAGGTCGTCTTTGATTTTGTTTTGGATTTTTGTGTAGTTGTGCTTCACCGTTTGTCTTATGGTAGGGAATATTTCCACTCCCAAGCATCTGAAATGTTTTACCATCGGTATCTGTCCTGGGAGGGTTGTATCTTTTTTTGCAGGGGTGTTAAGTGGAAGGAAAGCCGACTTCGGCCAATTTATCTTAAATCCCGATAAATCACCAAAGTCCTCAATCAACTTGAGCAGATGAGGCAATGTGGTGTTGGGGTTTTTCATGAACAATATTACATCGTCCGCATATAAACACATTTTTTGTTGTGTGCCCTTGATTACGATAGGTTCTATGGATTGGGATTGTCTTATATATTGTGCTAACGGCTCTAATGGTAGATTGAACAGACCGGGACTAAGAGGACAACCCTGTCTGGCAGAGCGTGATACCGGAAATATTTCAGAGATGATTGTGCCTGTTATAATCATGGCCGATGGGTCTTTGTATAATACTTTAATCATATCGATGAATCCTTTTCCTAACCCCATCCTTTCTAGCACTGCCCACAGATACGACCATTCCAGCCTGTCAAAGGCCTTCATAGCATCCAGGGACAGCATCGCCTTAGGTATGGTGTCCTCTTTGTCGGCATCAAGTACGTGCAGTATACGTCTTATGTTCTCAGTGATCAGGCGGCCTCCTATGAAGCCAGTTTGGTCCGGGTGAACTAAAGACGTCATATGCTTTTGTAATCTGATGGCTAATACCTTAGAGTACAGTTTGATATCTGTTCCGAGGAGGCTTACAGGTCTATAACTACCGCACTCGTTGGGGTCTTTGTCTTTTTTAAGGAGGACTGTTATGAGTGCAATATTGTCGGTTTTATGGAAGTTCCCCTCCTTGACTGAGTATAAGATCATATTTAGTAATAAGGGGCCAATTATGTCCCAACAAGAAAGGTACATTTCTGATGGGAAACCGTCTCTTCCTGGAGCCTTACCACTTTTCATTGCGGTTATGGCCATCTTGAGTTCCTCTAGTGTGATCGGTATTTCTAACTGTTTAGCGTCATCCTCTGAAAGTTTAGGGAGAATAATTTGATTAAGAAATGTGTCCATTTTGTTTTGATCGAAGGTCATTTCTGATTTATATAAATCGGAGTAGAATACTTTGAATGTATCGTTTATTTTTACCGGATCTGTTACAAGTACTTGTTGTGCTCTAATGGTAGTTATATCTGCAAATGTTGCATTAATTCTTAATCGCATGGCTAATAGGTGGCTGGGTTTGGAACCATGGGAGTACTGCTGTTGTCTTGTGCTGCGTATTTGTATTTCCGATTGTTGTCTGTATATGTCATTGATCTCTATTTTTAGTACGTTAACTTGATTTTCTAGTCGAGTTGAGTTGTTGTATTTCAGAGAATTAAATAACGTTGAGTAAAGCGTTTCCAGCTCATCCAGTTTTGTGTTTTGATTCTTGCGCATTTTGGAGGAAAAGCTATCCGTGAAGTCTTTGATCATTCCCTTTACCGACATCCATATTATTCTGGGGTCTTGCACCGAGTTTGCATTCTCCCGTTGGAATACTATAAGAGCTTCTTTGAGTTGTGTAATGAATTCCTTGTTGTTAAGCAGCAACGAGTTAAATCGCCATCTTGGGGCTCGGGAGGATAGTATACCAAATGTACCTTTAAGGAGTAAATAACAGTGATCTGATAGTGCGTTGGGTATCATTTCCACTTCATAATTATCAAATAGTCTCTGTGATGCAAAGACATAATCTATTCTGGATAGTGTCTTATGTCTCGCAGATCGACAAGAGTACTTTCGGGTCGTGGGATTAAGTAACCGCCATAAGTCCTTTACACCTGTAATCTTTGACCAATCCTTTAATGCCTTCGATGAATTCTTTTGTTCGCTGGAAAAGGCGAGGTAAGATTTGTCTATCCTTGGGTTCCAGATGGCATTAAAATCCGCTCCTATTATAAATGAGTAATCGGGAATGTCTAACATTGCATTGGTTAGTGTAGTGAAGAAATCTTCTTCGTACAAATTTGGGGCGTATACCGCTATCAACGCTATTTTCCTGTTCTTATGTTCAATCTTAGCTATAGTTATCCGACCTTCTACATCAGACCATACTCCCTTTAGTACAATATTCAACTTACGTTTAACGACTATTGCTACACCCCGAGTTCTCGTACCAATAGAGGAGTGACTGATATTATGGTATATGTTGTCCGCTAATTTACCTATGTCTTTCCCTAGAATGTGTGTTTCGCTTAGCAGAGCAATGTCCACATGTTCTTTTTTCATCAGTGTGAGCACGCTTTTGCGTTTAAGTTGGTTATTTATTCCCCCGGTGTTCCATATCATTATATTCAAACTAGCCATAGTCTATACATGTTGCATTGTAATTTTTGGTAATGCTTCTAGAGTGCGAGGCAATACTAGATATACATCCCACTAGTGAGGTCCCGTTGAGAGCCGAGCTTAAAAACATACATATATATAAATAAAAATCCCCTACCCTTCCCTCCCACCGAGAGTCGTACAGGATTGTGTTCCATGAACACAACCTTTGCGTATGACTCTCTCCCTTGCACCACCGGATATCCCAGAATGATCCAATTGTCCTTAACATTCCTATGTATACCATAGGATCTAACACTCTAAATTCTACCATAAGTAGAATGTCGACTGTGGCTTGGCCACTTACCCGTAAAAAATAAATAAATAAAAATTTAAATGAGATAAACTAAAAATAAAGACCAAAAATAAGCTTCAATTGTCATGCCTTAATCACTTACATTTTATATGAACTTGTAATTTATAGTAATTTATAGTAACCCATGAATAATATGAAGGTATTGAACTGAAGAGAGAGCCTCAATAAATCAGAGAGAGCGGATGAAAAAGAAAGAAAAAAACAAGTAAAAGGAAGAGAACATTAACTTAGATCTTAAAAGAGCATTGTTATGCTTAAACATCTAAAGTATTAATTGGAGAAGTAGTGAAATTATTTCCCATTAATAAAAAAAACAATTTTTAAATACGTATATGCAGCATTTCCCCCGACCGGGGTGGGCGATGATCGTTGTGTAGAGTGATCTTTCAGCCGGCCGGCTATGATGGCTCTGTGGTTTTGCATCTAGATAGCTGTTGATTATTCCCCCGAGGGGCTTCTGGTAGAATGAATGACCACGTATTGCTGATATTCCAGAATGCTCCATATATCAAAGAATGCTTCGATGTTCTAGATTATTCCAATATGTCATTTTTACATTGTCTGAATGTTCCAGTATGTTCTGGAGTGTTCCAATCTTAAATCCAATATGTCCGCAATAATATACACGTCGGGGAAAGCATTCAAAAACTCTGAGCACGTAGGTCTCTCTGTCCCAAATCCTCGATTATTAAAGGTTGTACTATATGGTGACCTTGCATAACTGAGATTTAAAAGGCCATTTATACACTATACTGCTCCTGTTCAGACAGGAATTTGGCTGCCTCTTCAGGCGATTTGAGGAGAACTTTTGCTCCTTGTTTGTCGACGGCGCGAAGTATTGCAGGGTATATTAGTAGGGGTCTGTATTTCCCCAGGTATAGTTGAGACATCACCGTCTTGAACTTGGCACGCAGTTCCACTACCTCACGACAATAATCTTCAAAGCAGTGTATTGGTACCTCCATGTGTTTCAGATTGCCTTTCATCCTGCGAATTTCACGCATAATCATTTCTTTTATTCTGACTTGGCGCAGTACAACTAATATCACTCTGGGCTTAGCGTTGTTGTCACTGGAGCGGGGTCCCAATCTGAAGCACTCATCCACCTCCGGTATTTTAGGAAGGATTCCTGTTCCCAAGATTTTCTGTAATTCTGTGGCAAACTCTTCAGGGTTTTCACATCTCACTGATTCGTCCAGACCGACAATGCGAATATTCAGCCTGCGTTTTTGATATTCCATCTAGAATATTTTGGCTTTCTGTTCTTTATTGATTCGCGTGAGCTCCTCCGTTATTTCGCTGAGCTCCGTCTTGATTTCGTTGTAGTTCCCCTTCATCTCAGCAGTTAGGTTAACTGTGTTAGCCTCTACTTCCTTGTAGATATGAGTGAATTTGATTTCGTGGGCTTCCACTACTTTCTCCAGAGCCTCGGTGCGTTTATTCTGTGCGTCGGCGTCCGCTCTCAGCGCATCAATTTTGCCTTCAATAGATTCTTTAATAGCATCTACTTTTTGAGTTATTATCTTCTGTGATTCTGTGATAATAGCATCTACTTTTTGAGTTATTATCTTCTGTGATTCTGTGATCATTTCCTCCATTCTCTTCTCCGTTGTCTTCCCCATTTCCTCCATTTTCCGGATGATATGTTCGGTGTCTGCGGAGGTCTTTGATGGGGTTGAACTTGAAGCGGCCTCTGTCAAGTCAATACTTTCTGCTGTCCGCTGTACGTATCCTGGGTCCCGCGGCGGGACCTCTTCGACTGGTTTTTGGTCTTTCTTTGGGTCTTTCCTTGATGGCATCTCGATTCTTTTGGTCAATATAGTTAGTTGATAGTCTCAGTTGATATATGCGTCAAGTTTTAAACGCATTAATGGTATATAAATATGATTTTAAAACGAAAAAAAAATAACGGGTGAGCAGCTGTGTCACATGCGACCTACTCCATTCTAAAGCTAAACCGGAAGTCAAAACCGGAAGTCAAAATGACATTTATAGTACATAGCCCCTTTAATAAAAAAGAAGGAAGCACTAACAGTATGAATCCCAGTCTACACAGCCGAGGGTAAAAACTGTTTATATTTTTACATCCAGTCACCCCTTCCACAGAGGATTTAGACCGAAATTCCCCAGAAAGCCTTCCCACGTGAGTCGTAGAATGAAAAAGCCATGGCAACTGCGAGTCACGTGACCAACTTACTCAAGTTACACATAAAATCGAGCATAGCGGACGCGTAAGTCCTACGCTCTAACCCAACACTTTGACACAACAGACCTTATGTAAAGCCATCGTCATAGCAACATATCGTACGCTATGACGGGGGGAAACCCCACACACAACTCCTGTTTGTAATAGGAGCATAGTCAGGACAACCCTTCCCCCTGCACACAATAACAACTGTAGCATATGAAACCTTTGGTAGAATGCCAATGAATAGTGCAAGCTAATACAATGCATGCTACCCACAGAATGTGAACAGGGTTTACTACAAAACCAAGTCGTGTGCGTGTGTGAATCCTACACCCGCATTCCATGTTGTACATAGAAAAACACTGATAGAGAGTATAACGGCTAGGCCGTGGAACGTGTGTATACGAGCATTACTGCAACTAACACAACAGTGTTGTAGTTCAACATTACTTCGTGTGTAAGCAACAGACCATACAACCAGCTTCTACCTGCATGTGGAGCGTCAGGCCGAGATAGAAACCCTTCTATAACCGAGTGTATGCTGCAGACCTTGCTTTAATCTCATAACACGAACGTAACTCATCCATCAATGTATACCAATGTAGATTCACACTTTTCAACCTCATCATATTTTGGTGAAGAAACACACAGTTTGTTTAACCAAAAAAATACTTTTTATTTAATGAACAAATAATATGAGAGGGCCGGGGAGGGGTAAACAGTGGGGACCGCATGGGGAAAAAAGTCACTGTCTAGCGGCGTCTGCTGCCTCGAGCCGCTCAGGCTTTGACACCCCGAGAAGCCCCGGAGGGACGGTAGGCAATCGGTTGCTGGTCTCGTCGATCCCTACCGTCACCTCCGGTCGTAGATGGGCCGGCTACAGCAGCAGCACCATCTCTCCTCCTGGCCTTCGTTGACGGGCCAGCAGTGGCGATGGAGGCATTGGCAGCCACGGCGGAGGAACCTCGACGACGCGGGAGCCTTCTGACTCCACCGGCGATGACGGGAGGTGGAAAATGGGGTTGGAGCACGGATCTCTCCTCTGCCATCTCTCTGCATGTTGAGGTCATCAGCTGCAGGGCCTTCCCGAACAGTCCAGCATCGGAGAGGGTGGCCGTCAGAAGAGGAGACCTCTTCTTCTCCGGCACACGGGCCTGCTCCAGCCAAAAGTGGCGCTGGATCAGAGTAGCCAGGGCGCGCACTTTCCCAGAGGCTATGGCCTGCACCTGGGTCAGATGCAGGACAGCTCCTGCCGCCTGGGTGAGCTGATCATGTTGTACCTCCGACCGCTCCGTGCCGCCCGTCATTATCCCGGATACAAATCTAGCCAGCTGTGCGATGTTAGATGCAGCAGCCAGCGATTGTGTACCCACGATGAATGACTGGTCACTCCAATACGCCAACCGCCTAGCCGATCTTCCTTGGAGAACCGGCTTGCATAACGGCTCCCACACCACATCCGGACAGAGGAGAGCGGCCATCGGCCTAACAAGCCGTGGCACACCCTCTCTCATACCTTCAACCAAACCCACCACCCGCGTAACTGGTACGTAGGCGGGAGTGAGGCCCATGATGTGGGACACCACCTGGCCCCGACGAACATAGGCCCCCATTGAGGGGAAAAATGGGTAGACAACGTCCACCCCTCTCACCGGGCGACGCTGCCAGAGATGACCTATCAGATCATCGGGGACAGGAGCAGGCAGTGGCTGCGGCAGCGGCACGCCGTTTGCAGCGGCCGCCACCGCCATAAGCTCGGGGAACAAAGCCTGCAGTTCCCCCTGCAGACTTTCCTCCACCGAACCCGCATCCCTCACATGCAGCAGGCTGCGACTGGTTAAGGAGCCACAGTCTGATGTGGCTGATAGTAGGGCATCCTGCCGAAGAGGCCGAGGGGTTTCCCCGACATCCTCGAACAAGGCGCCCCAAGGAGACATATCACCCCCCTCCAGTGTTACCTGGACGGGTGGGATATTTGTCTCTACTGGGCCTTCAAACAAGAACCCGTCCGCCTCTACCATGCAATCCTCTGTTTCCATTGGACAGCTAGAGACCGACGCATCCTCGCTGGTCTCCAGCAATTCCCCAAACCCAGGCCGCTCACGTCTGCAGGACACCATCTTGCGACGGGACCGAGCAGACGCAAAAAGCTTGCGTCTCAAATCCTCCGGAACCAACGGAACCGGCCGTTCAACAACGGACGATTCCCCGGAACCAGAGGAACCAGAGCCAGGACCAGGCCATCGCAGAGTCGACGGCACCGGTGCACTGGCTCCTCGGAGAGGCAAACTACCCATCAGATGCCTACCGAGCGTGGCTGCCGACCACGAACGCGGCAACAGCCCCGCACCAGAACGCACGACGGAGGCGGGAATGGAGAACCGCTGGTGAAGAGTGGTTCTACGACTCTCCGAAGTAGATATTATGACTTAGATTTTTCTCTTGAATATTTATGAGAGAAGAAAAAAATAAGCACAATGTAAACTCGTCTCAACTTTCTTCAACTAGCAACCTCGTCAAGTGGGGATCTACCGAAGGCACTTCCTTGTGGTGAAAGCGAAGAAGGAGGCGAGTAGGTGGCCACACACCTGCTTATGAAGGTAAGCTGATAGGGGTGTGGTCAGACGGATGTTGGGATGTAAAGGTACATTGTGGAATTTTTTATTCAGTGCGCGTGCACGAGCGAGGTACAGTGCAGTAGTGACGCCGAGCGGAGCCATACGATACAGAACTTTATTTAACAGATTGCAGAATGGGTACAATATAGTACGGCTCAATACACACAATTGTTAAGGGGATGCAGACCTGAGAAAGACGTTTGTCTTGTTTACATCAGGGTCCCCCATTTTCAATTCATATAGAACGACTACGCCGTAACGAATAATTTAAAAAATATACCGTTAACTGGAATATGTTGTGCCTTTACACATATGTTGGATTATGTAATATGAATATGCTGCCGCGAGCGGCATCGCTGAGCATATTCTCGCCGCTGGCTGAGCTCTGGTGTCCGCTGGAGCAAGCCAGAGACAGCCGGCGATGCGATATTTAATTGGTTTGTCATGACAAACCAATTACATAATCCAACATATGTGTAAAGGCACAACATATTCCAGTTAACGGTATCTTTTTTTAATTATTCGTTACGGCGCAATCAATACTTCCATGCATTCGGGACCTCCATGTTTTGGGGGTATTCATCAGACAAATCGGATCCGGGGATTCGGCTCCCATCAGTCGGGCAAGAACTGCAGGTTTTCAGCCTCTCTCCTGGAGCTTAAGGGGGAGGTTAGTATTCCTGCCTCTGAGGAGGTGGCTACAACATCAACACACAGTGACTACATGCGTATAAATTGAGGAAGGCAGGGACCTCTGCCGCTAGAGCGGCAGCGGTGGATAAGGGGGCGGGTCACGTGGGGGTTACGGCCAATCAGTGGAACCCGGAAACCGAAGTCCGTTGCGGAAAGGATACACGCGTAGTGTGCTGTCATAGCTCCACCTACAGGCCTAATGGAGAACACCAGGAAAACACCAGGATGTGAATGGAGGGTGAATGTGAGGTATATCGTGTAAATAAGTTTTGATTGATCGCAAGACTACACTGTAAAAAAAAAAAAAAAGTTACCAGAACTTAAAAATATTGAGTTCAGTTACTGTGCATTAAGGTTTTCAGTTTTCAATCCATAATAAGTTAACAGAAAAATAAGTACACAACCACATTATTTCAACCTAATAAAACTATGTTTATTGTCATTGTTTTAAGAACACAAGTTGACTTGGTAATACTCACATTTTGAGAAAAAATAATTGCTTTTAACATGTGAAATGTTCAATGAAGTAGAAAAATAAATAATACAATTTGTTGATTAATCCCACTGGTCACAATGGTGACCGTAATAATGTTTTTGTTATAAGGCTCTGCAAAGGCTCTGCAAATTCCAGCTAAATTGAAATAATAAACAAATAAAGGGTCTCAATAAAGAATGTGGTAGTAAAAATAACCTGTGGGAGGATTTCAACAAGATAAATGCGACAACAGTGCAAAATATTTCACTATAATATTTCAAAGGAATTTTATTTTTATTTTTAATGATACCCCCTGTGCCTATGAAAATGCACGCGTGCATAGGGTTGCCTACCCCTGCTCTAGACTGTAGTCAAACGTGCAGCCAACTTCTAGACTGAGAACCTCTCTGTTATTCTCATTAACAACAACAACATCGGGGTGTTTGCTGAAATATCAGAGAACAGTGAATTGTCCCTACACAGATTGAGCATATATGGCTTCACACTGGTGTGCTTATACAGCTTATATGTTGCAGGTGACCCGAGTGTGGAACTGACACTGTCTGCAATCAGGTCCACGATCCTATCATGCCTACAGATGTAGAGCCCTTTGTATGCATGACAGCCATTGAGTATGTGAGACATGGTTTCTGTTGTCTGTTCGTGACCGTGGTGTATGCAGTGTGGGCTATGACTGCCAGGGAACCAGATGGAAAGGTTGAGCATTGATGGTAAAACCTGTAGCCTAGCTTTTAAAGTAAAAATGATGATGCTCTCATCAATAGCTAAATTTTTTAAAACTGCGTGCGAGACAGAGTGGTCAGCGGCAGGGAGACAAGCAAGCTTCCCTTGCAGTTGAAGCTCAGTCCAGTGTTAACGTTGGCGTTGTTGTTGTGCCGACATGAGATGGCCACGGGCATTGGTAAGTGGCAGTTCATGCCACGTTCCACAGATGTCAATGGTGGCCTTCACAGAGATGGTAGGGTCAGAGATGATCTCCTCAGAAACGTTAACAGCGTCTGAGTCCGGCCCCACCCACTCCAGGGCCACGTTGGACCAGCCGCATAGGTCATTCAGGTCTGGCCAGTCAGACCACACCCCGAATCCGGGGGCGCGGCTGTCCAGCTTTCCACTTGCTTTCTTCTTGTAACCCAGGACGTTTGGATCCGACCCACACACACACGCACGCACGTACGCACGCACGCACGCACACACACACACACACACACACACACACACACACACACACACACACACACACACACACACACACACACACACTCACTTGTGCACCAAAGTACTTGATTATAAATACAAAACAATGAATTTTATTGAAAAAAAACTTACAGATGTGTTCCATACTCACAGGAATTGTGTAAAATTGCCCAAATAGTGAACAATAGGGGACCTTTAAGGTTTTGTTCCCTGTGTGTTCTCATCATAGGTGTGGTTATACTTTTAATCTGGATCACCTTGCCTACATACTGTTAATCTTAATCGAGGATGAAGACTATTTCACCCTACATGACACATCATAGCTTCTTCTTTTCGCCCCTGGCCTTCAAACAGTCCGCCACTGGAGCTGATGGCCAATTCACTTTGATGAGGTTTTTACCTAGTCTTGTTTATGGATATACTGACCCATTGTAAAACAACCATAATGTAAGATTTTAGAACATAATTGTTTTGTTTTCACTTTGCTCAAAACACATGAACACACGGACACAGAGTCTACTGTGAGCGAGATTCATCGACCAGCGTACACTGTAAAAAAGAAAACTGTGAAATACTTACTGTCAAATTACAGTAAATCAAATACATTTACTGATTACAACCTTTATTTAATGGTATTTAATTTTGATAAAAGGTAATTTACTGTATTTTTATGGCATTTACACTTAAAGTAGAAAAACGAAAGTAATATGTAAATTAATACAGTGCATTTTTTACAGTGTAGCAGCAGTTCAGAGATATTCCATCTAAAGCTTCAGAGAGAAGCTCCTCCTTCTAACCAATCAGAGAAGCTCAATGGGAATCTAGTTGGAATGAGCACTTTTAGTGGTTGAATCTACATGGTCCTCATTCAACACAGTCCAACGAGGACCATGTAGACTAACTACTACGTTTTATTTTTGTGGTTAAAACAAAATTATATGGTGAAACTCACTCTGTGGTTTGGAGCAACATTCAAACATTTCTAAAAGGGCACTCTCTGTACACTGTAAAAAAAAGGAAATTCACTGGATTATTTTACAGATTATTTTAGTTTTTCTACTTTAAGTGTAAATGCCATAACAATACTATGAATTACCTTTTATACAAATATTAACCATTAAATAAAGGTTGTAATCTGTAAATGTATTTGATTTTACTGTAATTTGACAGTAAGTATTTTTTGCTGCCAGACATTTACCGTTTTTTTACAGTCTTCTTTTTTACAGTGTAGTATGGGCACTCTCTGTATGACAGGGTCAAAGGGCACTCTCTGTATGGCAGGGTCAAAGGGCACTCTCTGTATGACAGGGTCAAAGGGCACTCTCTGTAGGATAGGGTCAAAGGGCACTCTCTGTATGACAGGGTCAAAGGGCACTCTCTGTAGGACAGGGTCAAAGGGCACTCTGTGTATGACAGGGTCAAAGGGCACTCTCTGTATGACAGGGTCAAAGGGCACTCTCTGTAGGACAGGGTCAAAGGGCACTCTCTGTAGGATAGGGTCAAAGGGCACTCTCTGTAGGACAGGGTCAAAGGGCACTCTCTGTAGGATAGGGTCAAAGGGCACTCTCTGTAGGACAGGGTCAAAGGGCACTCTCTGTATGACAGGGTCAAAGGGCACTCTCTGTAGGACAGGGTCAAAGGGCACTCTCTGTAGGACAGGGTCAAAGGGCACTCTCTGTAGGACAGGGTCAAAGGGCACTCTCTGTAGGACAGGGTCAAAGGGCACTCTCTGTATGACAGGGTCAAAGGGCACTCTCTGTATGACAGGGTCAAAGGGCACTCTCTGTAGGACAGGGTCAAAGGGCACTCTCTGTAGGACAGGGTCAAAGGGCACTCTCTGTAGGACAGGGTCAAAGGGCACTCTCTGTATGACAGGGTCAAAGGGCACTCTGTAGGACAGGGTCAAAGGGCACTCTCTGTATGACAGGGTCAAAGGGCACTCTCTGTATGACAGGGTCAAAGGGCACTCTGTAGGACAGGGTCAAAGGGCACTCTCTGTATGACAGGGTCAAAGGGCACTCTCTGTATGACAGGGTCAAAGGGACCAGGGCTCAAGCCCACCTTTGGACCTGTCTGTTCTCTCTGTCACAGTAAAAAACAAGAAGCCCTAATGATTAAAGGTTATAATAAAGAATCTTTATTTATGTAAAACAACATCATTACAACAACAATCGTACGAGCGGCATTGAATCATTCCACGTGTCTGATGAAGAGGGCGATGAAGAGGCAGCCGATCAGGGACACCGTGGAGGCCGAGAGGACGACCACGATGACGCTGCCCGCCATGTTGACCAGCGCGCCGAGGCCCGCCCCCACCATGATCTGAGCCAGCTGGACCATGCAGGTGAGCGCCGCGCAGTCCACCCCGGTGCCGCGCGGAGTCTTGGTGCCGCCACGCAGCTTCACCAGCTCCTGGAGGAGGGGAGGGGGAGGGGGAAGGGTCGAATGATGAGAGCATGAGAGTGAGAATGCATGTGAAATTAATTATATTTGTCGTATGCGTGTCTTTGGAAACCTATTTCAGAACCAACCTGGCCACATATATTTTAATAATCTTTTTTTGTCCTAAGCTCCATTGACGCAGCATGCTTCGCCTAAGGGGCTAGGCGCACCATCTGTAGATCAAAATCTACCTGTATAACTGGCATCAAAAACTACCTGTAGGACTGGCATCAAAAACTACCTGTAGGACTGGCATCAAAAACTACCTGTAGGACTGGCATCAAAAACTACCTGTAGGACTGACATCAAAAACTACCTGTAGGACTGACATCAAAAACTACCTGTAGGACTGACATCAAAAACTACCTGGTTATCCTGTCTGTGCTGTTACCCTCGTTCCATGCTCTGTTATTCGTTCCTGGTCTCCAGGGCCCTCATTTATCAACAATTCTTAGAAAATGTTCCATCTTTGTTCTTTTTTTTTTAACTTACATTTTTATTGAACACTTATAGACATACAACACAACATATACAATAACATCAATAACACAACAGTACAATGATGTAGGCCCCTTGAACTCGGCTGCGCTCATCTTCCCAGACCCCCGCAAGAGGAACCTCCCACCCTCCCCCCCTAGAAACCGGGCTCCCCCGCATCCCAGGTCCGTCCCACACGGGGTCCAGCACTCAGCGACACGGGCATCTTGAATCTGATTGGGCCCGACCCAGTAGAGGGGCGAGGGGCAATACTCCCCCCCACCGAGCCAAGCCCGCTACCTCCCATGCCACCAAGCCCCCCACCCCACGCACAACCAACCCACAACCCACGGGATCCCACTCTCCCGGGTCAAACCGCCTAAACGCTGACCCCCACCCCCCTGAGTTGAGCCCATTGGCGCCCCCCATATCTTAGGCCGCTGCGCCCGTAGCCGGGCCCCCATCGACACGGGTCCCTTGAATCAATTGGGCCAGGCCCAGTAGAGGAAAGGATAGGGGACTCCCCCCCACCGAGCCAAGCCTGCTATTCCCCATGCCCCCGAGAGCCCCACCCCACGCCCATCGGCCCCCCAACACACAGGGCCCCGCCGGGCAAAGCCCAGCCTCTCTGATCCCCCTGAGAGAGACCCCTCCCTCCTCCCCGAGAGATAGAACACCCCCATATCCTGGTCCACCATGCACAGAGCCGAGCCCCCAGAGCCCCCACCCACCCCCGCCCGACCGCCAGGCCCCTGGCCCACTAGAGCCCCAAGCCCAGGTCCGCAGAAGGTCTAAGCACCACGCCTCAATGGCCCCCCGACCCCCCGCGACGCCAAGCCCGGTGCCCCCCCGGCCCCGACACCTGACCGCCCAGGCACGACGGCCGAGGATCCCATGTCACCGACATCACCGCACACAAATAAAACTAACAATACAATAAGCACACTCTTTCCCCGGTTGGCGGTTTGGAGGGGGATCAGCCCTCCTACTGGAGAAGCCCCCCCCCCCCCAGAGACGAAGATACCCCCCGCAGGAGGCTCTCCAAGCCTCTCTTCATGTCCAACATTTTGAATTTTTGTCCTTCATATTTGTCCATATATACTTTACATAAATCGCTCCCAAGGTGCACGGGGATCCATAAGTCTCCCCCTCTCCCCTGCTGGTAGGTGCAGAGTATTGGCTCTCTTGTTGAGAGGGCTCTGCCTAGTGGCGAGGGGTGCCTGATGTCTTGGCCCCCCTTCATCTCACTATAATTGTCCAACATTCATGTTGTCTATTGTGCTAGAACTCCTGGTCAAAGTTCTCTGTCTGCTTTTCCTCCTGTTCCGAGACCCCCACCTTCCAGTCCTCCCGTGATTCGAGTCCCATGTTCCATTGACTCTCCTTCATCCCAGTCCAATGTGTGTAAACCTCTGTGTGATTATAGTTCTCCATTCTCTGTGTGTAGCATGTTTACTCCTCCAATTATTCTATGTGTTGTATATTTACCCTCCTAATTATTTCCATCTGCAGTGATTATAGTGCGCATTCTTGTATGTGTTCCATTGGGCATTATTGTCTATAGCTGGGGTGGTTAATCCGTTCTTTATGTACTCCTCTCGTTCGCCTCCCCGTGTCTCACCTCGTCTCTTCCTTCACGTCTCCTTATCATTTCCTTCACCTCGAATCTCAAAAAGTTAATAGTAACCGCTCTCGGGGGGCCTGCCAGCGGGCTGCTTCGGCGCAGGCGCCCCGTGGGCTCTCTGAATCTCCATAACCACATACAGGGCCATAGACTCCCTTTCCACTCCGTCCTCCAATCCCCATAACCGGGTATTATTTCTCCGCGGTCTCCCTTCCATGTCCGACAGCTTTTCCTTCATTTTTTCTTGTTGTAGAATTGCAATTGTCAGTACTTGTATTGTTGGTTTTACGTATTTGCATACCAGAACCGCCCCGATTATCCATATATGGTAATGAAACACCCCCATGGGATGTGAAATAATGGACTGACCCGAGGGAAGCGTGTTATGGAGAAATACGAGACAGGCTGATATGATATCTCTTAAAGACCATATTAACTAATAAAGACCGTGCTGGAATATGACTGCCTTTTTCCGCTTTGTTCGATTAATACCCAGGGATTAAAGTTCTCCTCAATTTTATTCCAAATCGCGACGGATTTTCCGTCAATTTTCTACCTGCTGCATATGATTTCTAGAGGCATACAATCTATTTTGATGTCGGTATTGGGTAGCCTATATAAACAATAATAGGAGAGCATATACAAGAACAATGAATCTCACTGCCATGTATGATGTAGCCTATACGCCATGTGTAGCCTGCCTGTGATCAATACAAACATGAACTTGAATTCCACATGTCTGTGTGCGGGAGCTCACAAGGCTGTTGTCACAATGTAAATAAGAACGTGCACTGAAAAGTTACAGTATGTAGTTGGTTGATTATTTGTATGACAGTCATAAACCCTTGCAAAAAGTATCAGTTGTATTTAATGAATTGAAAACATGCAGCATGCCTTTCCTCCCGGCAGCAACGACATTTATCAGGCAAATGCCCATCACCGAGTGGAATCCCTTTCTATTCACATAACTGCATTTGTGATGGAGCTTTGACAGCTACATGGGTGGTACAGTAATAACAGTCTATTACTCGATCCATCTACAATATCACGATGGACCGTGCCATGTAGCCTATGTATAGCCTGCCTATGTGATCAATAAAAACGCGAACTTGAATCCCATCATCATATTTATATGTTGTGTGTCTGTCCACTATGTTTATTACTTTGTTATTTCCCCCCGCCTATCTATGTAAAGCGACCTTGCATGGGACCTTGCTCTATATAAAATGAAGCTATTATTATTATTATTATTATTATTATTATTATTATTATTATTATTATTATTATTATTATTATTATTATTATTATTATTATTATTATTATTATTGTTGTTATTATTATTATTATCACGTCTGTGCGCGGAGCTCACAAAAAAAAGAAAAATACTGTCTTTTACTTTCAGTCTCAGTGAAGTTTCAACGGAGCGAGGTAATCTATTCTAACCAACAAATTGAAGTAGAAAGCATTTCGTTGTGGCCAATCTTATTTGGAAACATGACACAAAATAATAGTATGTTGCTTTTTATTTGAAACAATATTTAATCGCGTTTGGAGGTATATATACGCACAAAGTCAAGCACAAGTTCAATTTGATAAGTCCCACACTTTGCTTAGAAATGATCGTACGCACGGGTTACGCACATATCTGTGCGTACGCAACGTTGATAAATGAGGGCCCTGGTGTCAGTAAGTGTTTTCTAGTGTTTTAGTGTTTGTTTGTTTTCGTCTCGTTTTGATAGTGTTTTATTTGTAGTTAGGTTGTACCTTTTCCCTGCCAGCTCTGCTGTGTTTTTCGTTCGTGGTTTGTACCTTTGCTCTCTGCCAGCATTTGATGTGCTCTCGTTTTGAGATTATCCCTGTTTTTGTTGCTGCCTTTAATAAGTAAACTATATTCTTTACCTCTACCCTCTGTGTCCTGCCTGTTCTCTCCTCGTTCTGTTCCGCTATTGGGTCCTCGCCAACACGTTCCTTAACAGATGTGTTCCCTAGTATATCAGCTGCCCCGTGACGAGCAAGGTCTCCCCTACATTTCCAAAAGCCTGGAGAAAGCTTGTCGTAAACAACATCATGAATATGCATGTGAAATTAATTATATTTATCGTATGCGTGTGCACGTCTTTGGAGACCTATTTCAGAACCAACCTGAGATGCACAATGCACTAAAAGCAGCCTTCACGCCAATTTTACATTTACATTTTTACATTTTGTCATTTAGCTGACGCTTTTATCCAAAGCGACTTACAAGTTTTATACAACAAGTCAGCAGGATGAATGAATGAATGAATGAAAACTTTACATTTACATTTACATTACATCATTTAGCTGACGCTTTTATCCAAAGCGACTTACAAGTTCTGTACGACAAGTCATCAGGAAGGGTACAACTCTATCAGTTGAGTAACAATGTTCATCAAAGTGCTGCGTGTTACAGTGTAGCTTAGTTTATTAGGACAAGTGCATGACAGTAAGGTTAGTTAGGTTAGGGTTAGTTTTTTATTTTAATTTTTTATTATTTCAGATAATGGTTGAAGAAGTGCGTCTTTAGTCAACGGCGAAAGATTGGACGTGTTTCGGCTGTCCTAACTGGGGTGGGTAGTTCATTCCACCATTGTGGGGCAAGGACTGAGAATAGGCCGCTTCTCTTTGACTTTATTTAACAGATTGCAGAAGGAAGGAAGGGCACAACTCTATCAGCTGAGTAACAATGTTCATCAAAGTGTTGAGTGCTACTGTACAGTGTAGGTTAGTATATTAGGAACACCGTTCCTAAAGTTACACATGAGAACAAACACTATCAGTATGCACCGTCAACTCTCATGGTTAACGGTAGAGAATAGGCTGGTTTTCAACACGGTTACATTTTTCAGGAACACTGTCTTTTCATCTCTACCTGTTTTCTTATACAAACAAATTGTCAGATGCAGTCAGGTTCACTCATATTTTACTAGGTCAGCCGATGATGGACAGATTATGTTACCACGTCCAAAATCAAATGCTTTAAAGAGGACGGTTGTTTATCGTGCCATCAATCATTGGAATAACTGCCCACTGAACATAAGTAAATTGAATAGCAAAGTGTCTTTCAAATACCACCTAAGAATGCACTACTTAAATATGTGAGCAAAATATTGTTCACGTTTTGGGAGTGGAAATAACTGTACTGTAGGAATGTAATAATGAAATATTTACTCATGAATGTAATAACCTTTTCTGAAAATATTCTGATGTTTATAAAGATGTCTACAATGTTTTTACTGTTTTTAGATTATCATTGTTAATTAAGTAAATTGTGATTGTCATATGTATCTCATGTATTGCTATGTTTTGTGTTTTATGTTGACTTTCTGTCACGATCGGGGCTCGAGTCTGCCAGATGAGGATCAATCAGCGCGGCTGCAAGGGATTACCTCATCAGGCGGGTCCTATATCAACTGGCAGATCCTGTCATCCGGTGTCGCAGTGTTAAACTGCCTTCCCAGGTACGACGTCTCGACCTGAAGCCCTGCTAACCCGCTCTTGTTGTTATTCCCTGTTCTAACCTCTCTCTCTTGTGCCCAAGGACTCCGTTCCAGCGTGCCCGTCTGGACCCTTGGTGCTGGACTACGGAGTTCCTGCTCTCACCCCTGACACAGCCGGTGTCTACGCTCTCCCGCACTGCACACGGAGTGCATCTGCTTCAAGACCATCCTCCCGCACTGCACAAGGAGTGCACCTGTGCTACCCCCCAAGAACATTCATCCCCGTCTGTTGTACATTCCTGCATATGATTCTTGTCTGCTTGGGGGAAACAATTAAAACACCCTAAACCGCTCCATTCTCTCTTCTCCTGTGTTCGCTATTGGGCTCCACAAGAACCCCTATCCTCACACTTTCTGTGTGGACCCCAGGAAGACTAGCTCGCCACTTAGGTGGCAGCTAATGGCGATCCTTTTAAACAGTAAACAATAAACACACTTCACAATTATGTAGACAGTATATGCAGTTAAATGGTCCTACCCTTAGTGCTGTTGTTGTTATCCAAACTATTCCAATTCCAGGGGATATGATTTATAGGTATAGTCTATCATTCAAGTTTCAAGTTTGTTTATTATTTGTCACAACAAAATACAGAATACTTTATGATGAAATGCTTGTTTCTGTATGAGCCCCTGAGAGTGTGCTACATACAGTAAACAGAAAGTAAGTAAAAAAAAAAAAAAAAAAAAAGTAAATAAGAAGTAAGTAAAAAGTAAGTAAAGTCAATATACATTATATACAATATACAATACAGAGTAAAATGAGTAACAGTGAGGTACAATGCAGAGGTACAAAACCCAGGGTAGGGTGCAAATGAGGTACGAATGTGGTGCAAATCTCTTTAATAATAGATACATATAAAGTGTGTTAAAGTGAGTAAAGTGAGTGGTAAGGTGAGTGTTTGTTTAAAGTAGGTGTGTACATGTGGATGTGTGTGCAGTGTGTGTAGATGATGGTGTGTTAGTTACATAGTGTCATTGTCATTGAGCATCCTGATGGCCTGGGGATAGAAGCTCCTTCTGAGTCTCTCTGTACTGGCCATGAGTTCAAAGAGGCAATTGTTTGGGTGACTAGAGTCTTTGATTATTCTCTTAGCCTTGGCCCTGCAACGCTTGTTATAAACGTCCTGGAGAGTGGGAAGCCCAGCTCCAATTGTGCGCTCGGCTGAACGGGCCACTCTCTGTAGTCTGCTGCGGTCTTGTGCGGTGCTATTCCCAAACCAGGAGGTGATGTTACCAGTCAGGATGCTCTCTACTGTGCACAAGTAGAAGTTCTTGAGGATCTTCTGACTCACTTTGAACTTCCCTAGGCGCCTAAGGAAGTAGAGGCGTTGCAGTGCCTTCTTCACTACACTGTCAATGTGTGTGGTCCATGTCAAGTCCTCGGATATGTGGACTCTGAGGTACTTAAAACTGCTCACTCTCTCGACCGGTCGATGCTAAAGTCCACAATCATCTCTTTAGTTTTGCTGACGTTCAAGGAGAGGCTGTTCTCCCGACACCATCGCGCCAGGTCCTCTACCTCTTCCAGGTAGGCCCTCTCATCGTTTGCAGAGATCAGGCCCCCCCCACGACTGTGTCGTCAGCAAACTTGATAATTGTGTTGTTGTTCCGCTGTGCCACACAGTCATGTGTACAGCAAGTAGAGGAGGGGGCTCAGTACACAGCCCTGGGGTGCCCCTGTGTTGAGAGTGAAGACCAAGACAGCCTCCAAAATAATTGGCTGCCCCCTCCCCTCTCTGGACTCTAACTACACCTCACGCACAGTCACCCGCTCTGGTAAAATAGTCAACGATCCCTCCCACCCAGCACACCACTTATTCCAGCGCATGCCCTTAGGTCGCTACAGGTCAATTTTAACCAGACACACACACTTTCCCCACAGCAGTCCGAACACTAAACACCCTTGCCCAATCTTGAACATGGGCCAATTTGAATTTGTAGAAGAGACTTGAGCCCTTTTCTTTTAAAGATTTGTTTCCAAGTATCATTATTAAACCTTTTCTGCTCTATGAAGCTGATTTTGTTTTCAGAACATCACACAACTATTAGATTAGATTAAACTTTATTGTCAGAGAACAATAAAATCATATGGGCAGCCTACATGTTATTCTACAGGCTGTGTAAAAGGAACACACCTGCTTTAGCAGAGGAAGGAACGTGACGTGTGTGAGATAATAATAATAATAACTTTATTTGTATAGCACTTTTCATACAGAGGTTGCAGTTCAAAGATCTGCTTTTCGACACTCTTAACAAAAAGGTGCTAAATAGCACTAAAAGTGGTTATTTGGCTTGTCTACTGTACAGGCTGCGTAAAAAGAGATGCCAAAAAATGCTGGATTTAACCTTTAATTAGATTACATCTGTTCCCATCTTGTATTGTACAATAATTGTACCAAAAACGTCTGGTATAAACCACGCCCACTTCCGGTCTTCCATCCGGATACAGATACAGATCATTTTATTGGTTGAACAGATACAGAAACAGATCATTTTGTTGGTTGAACAGATACAGATACAGATAATGACGTTTTATTTTTATATATCTTTTTTATATTATTATTATTGTTTATATGATTGCAATTTATATGATTATCTTTCTTCCTTTCGGTACCTCCTCTCCCCCATCTCCCCTGCTGCTATGAGCCCTGAACACAAGGGGATTACTAAAGGAACACTTGACTTGACATGACTTGGGTGCCGGCAACAGGATTGCCCAACAGGCTCTTTCATCCATCAGGCAGCCCCACCCCTTATCTCCACAGTGTCACTCAAGTCGCTGGTGCATCACCAGGCAGCCCCGCCCCTTATCTCCACAGTGTCACTCAAGTCGCTGGTGCATCACCAGGGAACCCCGCCCCTTATCTCCACAGTGTCACTCAAGTCGCTGGTGCATCACCAGGGAGCCCCGCCCCTTATCTCCACAGTGTCACTCAAGTCGCTGGTGCATCACCAGGCAGCCCCGCCCCTTATCTCCACAGTGTCACTCAAGTCGCTGGTGCCACCCGTAGCATTTGTGTGTCATTGTCCAACATAGCGGAGAGAGAGAGAGAGAGAGAGAGAGAGAGACATCACCTCCTGGTTTGGGAATAGCACTGCACAAGACCGTAGCAGACTACAAAGAGTGACACGTTCAGCCGAACGCACAATTGGAGGGGGGCTTCCCACCCTCCAGAACATTTACAACAAGCGGTGCAAGGGGAAGGCTAAGAGAATTATTAAGGACTCGAGCCACCCGAACAACTGCCTCTTTGAACTGCTGCGGTCAGGCAAGCGATACCGGAGTCTTAAGGCGAGCACAGAAAGACTCAGAAGAAGCTTCTATCCCCAGGCCATCAGGCTGCTAAACGAACAATAAACACTATGCAACAACCATCAAATGCACACAGCACACACACCCACACGCACACACTCACTTAAACAAACAACACACTGCAGCACCCACTCTCCACACTTTAGATCACACAAACACACTTTATATTTATTGATAAAGGATTTGCACTACAACTCGTACACCTACTGTAAATTGTACCTAAATTGCACCTCATCCTATTTCTGCCTTGCACTATATAGTATTGTATATTAGTACACTACACAGTATTGTATATTATATGGTAACTCAGTTACGTCTACTCTGCATCGAACATTGTACATATGTCTATACTGAACACTGTGACCTCATTTTTTTACTTCTAATTTACATGCTATACTATGTTATTTTATTTCATACTTATCTTGTCTTGCACAGTCTCTGGAGCGTAACAGTAAGAAGCATTTTGTATAAAAGTATTCTGTACTTCTGTATGACAACTATTAAAGAAACTTGAAACTTGAAAGAGAGAGAGAGAGAGAGAGAGAGAGAGAGAGAGAGAGAGAGAGAGAGAGAGAGAGAGAGAGAGAGAGAGATAATGATTGTAAATTGCTATGTAAATGCTTCCTGTGATCAGGGAAGAACATGGAATAACAGGTGTTCCACATTATACTCAAATTCACATATTCAAAGGCCATCATGTCATCATGGTAATGAATGTGCCGTCTTCTCTATTATAGAGTTGATTATTCTCGACACACACTGCTGCGCCGCAGTCAAAGCATGTGCATTTACTCAGTAATTATACCAATATATATATATATATAGAGAGAAAGAGAGAGAGAGAGAGAGAGAGAGAGATATATGTAGAGAGAGAGAGAGAGAGAGATATGTAGAGAGAGAGAGAGATAGAGAGAGTGAGAGAGAGAGAAATATATATATATTCTTTTTTTAACCTTTATTTATCCAGGCAAGCAATTAAGAACAAATTATTATATACAAAAGCAGCCTGTCCAAAACGATTGGGAGGCAGTCAGCAGGTGCAACAGTCGGCTAAGATCTGTTGCAGATTTAGTTTAAAAGCAGTGCGCGATGTGAGGGCAGTGAGTTTAAGGGTGTTTTGTAATGTGTTCCAGTCAGATGCAGCAGCAAATCGGAAGGCGTTGCGTCCAGAAACCGTTTGGGGATGGTGAGTTTGATGAAGTTGCTGGACCTTAGGCTGTAGTTAGAAGTGGAGACGTGCAGAAGGGAGGAGAGGTAGAGAGGTGTTTTACCAAGTATGGTTTTGTAAATTATTTGAAGCCAGTGAAGAAGCCTTCTGGTGTGAAGAGATATCCAGTCCACCAGGTTATAAAGGTCACAATGGTGAGTGGTGAAGGGTGCACTAGTGGCAAAACGGATGGCGGAATGATGGAGTATGTTGAGTTTTCCGAGGGCACGCTGGGATGCCATTCTATAGATGGTGTCGCCATAATCAAATATAGGGAGGATGGTCATCTTGACAAGAGTGTGTTTGGCCGAGCGGGTGAAGGAAGCTTTGTTACGGTACAGGAGGCTCAGACGAGCTTCGACTTTGGCCTGCAGGTGTTTTATGTGAGTAGAGAAGGAGAGGGATGGGTCTAGCCAGAGGCCAAGGTATTTATAAGAGGTAACAAACTCCAGCTCTGAGCCGTCGGCACAGGTGATTTTAGGGGTGCTAGCAGTGTCATGCTTTCTATCAAAAAGCATACATTTAGTCTTCTTGGAGTTGAGAAGAAGGTGGAGACTGTGAAAGGACTGTTCAATAGAGGTAAGACTAATTTGAAGAGTGGATGCCGCAGAGTGGAGTGAAGGGACTGCTGAGTACAAGATGGTGTCGTCAGCGTATAGATGGATCTGTGAATCTCCAGCAGCCTTGGCTACATCATTGATGTAGATAGAGAACAGCAAGGGACCCAAGATGGAGCCCTGAGGCACCCCTTTAAAGATGTTGAGAGGGTCGGACAAGATGTTCTCCGTCTTCACCTGCTGAACATGATTAGCAAGGTAGCTGGCAAACCAACTGCAGGATTTTGAAGAAAGGCCAATGCTGGAGAGCCTCTGTAGGAGGATGGAATGGTTGACTGAGTCAAAGGCTTTAGCTAAATCAATAAAGGTGGCGATGCAAACCAGCTTAGAGTCCAAGGAGGTGATGATGTCATTCAGGACCTTAAGGGTAGCTGTGAGGCACCCGTGGCCTGGCCGGAACCCGGACTGCAGATTAGACAGGATGTTGTTTGAGGCCATGAAGTGACTGAGCTGTTTGTGAACCAGCTTCTCTAAGACCTTAGCCAAGCAGGGCAAGATGGAAATAGGCCTGTAGCAGTTGGGGTCAGAGCCAGAACCACCTTTAAAGAGTGGGAAGACTAGGGCAGTTTTCCAATCAGGAGGAAAGACAGATAGCTCAAGAGACAAGTTGAATTACATGGCGATATATCCGGTATATTTGAGATTTTTTGGACTTTATGGTGTTTTGTTTTGTTCTTTATTTATTGTGATGTTTCTTCTTGATTTGTTTAAAGAAGACGCGTCAGGCCCATGGGGACATTAACGTGTGTTGTCGGGCCTTTCAAATAAATTTGATTTGATTTTGATTTGATTTGATTTAGATAAAGTATCTACAGATATGTAAAAGGATTATGTGCAAGTATGTACAGACAGGTGGATAGATACTGTATATATACAGTAAGAATAAATATATATATATGGTATATACAGCATCATTGTACATGCTATCATACAGAGTTATATGGGTTATGTGCAGGTGTATAAGTAGGTATATAGGAGGATTATATGCAGACAGATATGAATATGTATATATATGCGGTAAATTATCATCATCATCTTCGTTTTACGTTCCTATTTTCCCACTACAGTGAGGTTGGACGGGGCAATGACTCCACGCCACTGGGCGTGGTTTTGTGCCATGTCTTCATGTATCACCAGATCCCTCATATCATTCTCCACACATCTCCTCCATATCTGCTTCGGTCTCCTTCTCGGCCTCCGCCCATCCACAATCATCTCCTCCACCCCTCTCAACACCCCCCCCCCCCCTCTTCTCCGATATTCTCACATGTCCAAACCACCTGAGACTTCCATATCTCACCTTGAAATACATTTTTCCCTGACACCACAGATCTCATCCGCCTCGACACTGGTCCTCCCATCCTGCCATATATGCGGTAAATATACATATATAATGTATATATGCAGTATATACAGCACTGCTGTACATCATTACAGTTCTGTTATCATACAGAGTATATGGGTAGACTATAGTGAGATGGGTAGATTATTATGATGACTATGATTACAGTGTAGAACAGTCGACAGTGAAAGCACTAGGTAGGTATAAAATGAGTACAACAGAGTTATATTATCGTATAGCTTACGCTCTGCTCTCTTGGAACTATCCCTTTATCCAATCTAATAATGAATAATTTTCTCCACATGCACACACCCATCCGCCTGGCCACACCCACATCCGCCCCTCTACATAAGCGGGGTCGTGGCCACACCATCAGCTCCTTCCCTATTTTCACCACCGTAAAGTGCCTGTATACAGTTTAGTGCCGAAATAGTTTTTGGAAAGGAGCTACGTTGACATTGTATCTTTGTTTTTTTCTCTCTCGCAAATTTACGAAAAAACTAAGAGATAATGTCTTCACCGTCGGAGGGTCTAGAGACGCTCACAACGTTACCCTCCACCAGCGCTTCACTATCGCAGCGTCCTCCGTGCGTCATCTCTGGCTCCGCGGCCGTGGCAGCCAGGTGCGCCTGGACGCCGCCCGGTGGTAAGTTTGCCTCGCCGAGGGGCTGTTGAGCCTCCATCTCCTGTGAGATGGCCGGGTTCCTGCCCTGGTTCCCCCGCCAGTGGACAGTCGGCCGAAAGGCCGACAGCACCTCTGGTGGCCGAGGATTTGCGTCGCAGACTATTCGCCTCGGCTCGCTCTCGTCGTAAGGCGGCGAGCAGCAGGGGTGAACGGCCTGGTTTTAGTGTTGTGCTAGAGCCGGACGAGAGTTCTCTTGCCTCTTCTCCATTTCCGATGGAAACTGAGGATTACATGGAGGGAGCGGGAGCTCTCTTGTTCGAAGCCCCAGTAGAGACGTATCACTCTCCCCCTCGGGGAGTGGCAGGGAGTGCTGTGTCTCCTTGGGGTCCCTTGTACTCCAGGGTTGGGTTAGAACCTCCGACCCAGAGACAAGATGCCCAGCTATCTGCCGCGTCGGACATTGGCGCCCGAGGCAGCCTCCCGTACTTGAGGGACGCGAGTGACGTGGAGGGAGGTATGCAAGGGGAGTTGCTTGCCTTGTTCCCCGAGCTCATGGCGGCCGCCGCAGCCGCTAATGGCGTGGCGTTGCCGCAGCCACTGCTGGCACCTGTTCCTGATGACATGATAGGTCATCTCTGGCAACGTCGTCCTGTGAGAGAGACGGGCGTTGTCTGCCCTGGCCACTCTCATCCAGCGCCACCTTTGGCGGTAGCAGACGCGGGTGCCGTAACAGAGGAGGATTCCGCTGCTCACGGCCCCCCTCTCCGATGCTGGATTATTCGGGTCGGCCATGCAGCAGATGACGGCAGCCTGCAGGGAGATGGAGGAGGAGCGCTCCGTGCTCCAGCCACATTTCCCCCGACCCGATGCCATCAGTGATGTCTGGAAGAAGCAACGCCGGCAGAGGACCGCGACCGTTGCCTCTGTCACCACCGCCGCCGCTGCTGGGCCTTCAGCGAAGAAGGCCAGGAGTGGAGGGAGTGCCGCGACCGCTGCAGCCAGTGGCCCCACGCCCGGAGGTAACGGTAGGGATCGACGTGATCAGGTTCCCCAGCACCGTCCCTCCGGGCCGGCTCCCCCTGGGGGGAAACAGCGCTCTGCACGCGGCAGGTGCCGCTGGTGACTCCCCTGTTTACCCCTGTCCCCCCCAACATAAGATTTTTGTTATTAAATAAAAAGTCCCTCCTGGTGAGGGACTGTTTTTTGTTACAAAACGTGTTTATTCACTATATATTGGGGATATGATGTATAACCCTCACCTAGCTGTGGGGTTGTGTGTTTGCTTAGGGAGTAGGGCAGTTTTCTTTGAAAATAGTTTTCTGGTCGCTATATATATGTGTGCTTAGCAAGGCCTGTGGCTAGCACTCGGTCAAGAGACTTGTCTTCTCTCATCATGAAAAGATGGTGTTCTTCTTGCAGTAGTAAGAGTGAACTTTACCTTTTTTATCTGAGGGGGTTGTGTGTAATCTGTTACGTTTGGGAAACATGGCATCGAGTCCACAACTAGGTTAAGTGTTAGCCTACAGAAGTAATCACATATGTAGCTTGTACAGAGGTCTTTGGACCCTCTCTTTAACGTCTGTTGTTTTTTTCTTTACTTGGTAAAGTTCGCGAGTGCGCACATGAGCCTACCGCCCTGTTTCTATTCTTACCTCCATCTCGAAAGTCATGGAGAAAATAGTCTTTGAACAGGTCGAAAAGTACCTGGCGGAAAAAAATCTAATCTACGAATTCCAATCTGGCTTCAGAACGTCCCACTCCACTGACACATGCCTCCTCTATTTGAACGACCACATCAAACAAGAGGTGGACGCAGGCAAATCCTGCGGCATGGTCATGCTGGACCTACAAAAGGCCTTCGACACTGTCAATCACTCCATTCTGATTGACAAGCTAAAAGCAATTGGTTTTGATAGCTTATCAGTGAGCTGGATGCAATCCTACCTGGAGGGGAGAGAACAGATGGTAGAGGTAAACGGTATTCTATCCCCCCCCCTCACAGTGAGCTGTGGTGTTCCACAAGGAAGCATACTAGGACCGCTACTCTTCCTAATTTATGCAAATGACATGTCGTCAGCCTGTGACTGCAACTTGTTCCTGTTTGCGGACGACTCAGCCCTGCTGGTCTCTGACAAGAACAAGTTGCAGGTTGAAAAAACCCTCAGCTCGGAACTAGGCAAAATCTGCATATGGCTCGCTGATAACAAACTATCATTACACATGGGCAAAACAGAGTCCATTCTCTTTGGTTCAAATAACAAACTCAGCAAGACCGACGGCTTCTCAGTTGCAGTGGGTGACAATATTGTCACAAGGAAAGACGAAATTACCTACCTGGGTTCCATCCTAGAGGCAAATCTTTCCTGTGACAAAATGGCATCCAATGTAATAAAAAAAGTCAACCGGGGAGCTCCAGTAGCTCACCGCATATCTCGGCGCTATTTCTGCGTCGGGGAAAACCGTGCTCGTCACGGATCTGGGGGACACGAGTTCGATTCCCGGACCCGCCGTCATTTCTCAGAATGTCTTCCCCTGCTCTACATCCCGTTTCAACCTGTTTCTGTCGGTCATACTTGACCAGAAAAGCGATAAACGCTAAAAAATTAAGTAAAAAAAAAAAAAAAAAAAAAAAAAAAAGTCAACCAACAAACTAGATTCTTGTACCGGATCTCCTCTCTGGTAAACAAGAATACCCTGAAGACTCTGGCAGGAGCACTCATTCAAGGGTACTACGACTATGCATGCACCTCATGGTACCAAAGCACCTCAAAGGCGCTTAAAACAAAATTACAAACATCACAAAACAAACTGGTCAGACTACTACTTGACCTTACCCCCAGAACCCACCTCACCCCTGCCCACTTTGACAACCTAGGATGGCTTAGAGTAGACAACAGAGTACAGCAACTTGCAATGGGCCTGGTCTACAAGATACAGTATACGACTAAGGTACCCATGTACATGTCAAAATACTTCCCAAAGGTCAGTGAATACCACAACCACTACACCAGAGGAAGCTCAACAAATCATGTTAAACCCAGATTCGGCTCAAACAAGGGACTAAATACGTTTCGCAATTATGCCACATCAATGTGGAACGCCCTACCCAAAGCTGTAAAGGAATGTGAATCCCTACCCACATTCAAAACCGCTCTTAAAGAGCACCTACGGGAGGCTGCAATTCGAAACGGGCCACCGTAAATGCCCAAAACCCCCACCACCTCCTAATAGACAGTCTCCTCCCCACCGCATGTATATATTCCCTCCCCGCCGTATGTATATCTCTCTCTCTCCCACCCACCCACACCCTCCTAATGTACAGTCCCCTCCCCATCATATGTATATACTCTGTCAGGATCTAGGGGTAACAGTACTGTATATTTGAATACCGTTTATGTCACAAATGTATCAGTACTAAATACCTATATGTCCCTATGCCATAAATGTCATGTATGTTGTGTATGTCATAAATGTCTATATGAATTGAAAATGGGGGACCCTGATGGAAACAAGACAAACGTCTTTCTCAGGTCTGCATCCCCTTAACAATTGTGTGCATTGAGCCGTACTGTATTGTACCCATTCTGCAATCTGTTAAATAAAGTTTTCATTCATTCATTCATTCAGCCTAAAGCCTTGTATAAAAACCAGTTTTTTACACAAACAAGTTTATCGTCTGTGGCTGGCGTGCAACTGTTAAGCTTATCCTAGAGGATATACGCTTTTTCATGTAGCATGCTAGACAACTGGTATCATGCGCTGCTTGTTGTTTTCATCGTATCCGGGGTGTGGGGTCATAGGGGGTGAACTGATAAACCCCTCCCCCCGTTTACTGATTGGCGAGGGGGTTGGACCTCCTGTTCTTCGGTCTTCCTGTCACGCTGTGGGGTCAGCGCGTCACAGGGAAGGGAAAGGGGGGGGGGGGAGTTCCCTGGTCCCACGCCATATTTGGACAGGTGGGTCACAGGATTTCCCTGGTCATAGAATACGTCACTGGGCACGTTTCTATTGGTCATGAGACTTCCGTGAGTTCTTTCAGGCTCCATGTTATGGACCACTGTCATTGTCAAGATTGGGTGATGCGATGCGTTGGAAACTGTTTGTTTTCTGCTCTGCTCTCTATTTAAATATGTATTGAACTTTTGGTCACGTGGCTCAATGTTTACATATATCTTTTCAATTGTTACTCACGTGGAAGGTCTCTCTGGGGGATTCTCTGTCTTCCCTCTTATATACAGAGCGGTGTTGACAGGGTTTTTTCCCTCGGACGCGTCATATGGGACCCATATCTGTGTCTTGTTGGCCGGCTTCCTGCCGCTCATCCCAGACGGCATGGAGGGAACGTTGTCTGGTTTCTTATTAGAATTACCATTGATGTGTTTCTTGGGTCTCAACGTTTACATAGCGCTGGCCCTGGGTGCTTTCGGTGTGGAACCACGTCATGGGCTGGCGCGCCTTGGTTGCTCATTCATAGAAACGGCGTTTTTTTAATGCGAGCGACTGGGAAGGAGATTTGATCTCTTCCGAGCGCCAGTGTACTAGGTTAGTCTCCAGACTCCGGGGGGAGATGACGGAGTAGATCAAAGCATTGGCGGAGGGGTCTCACGCCCATGGGGTGGGCCACCAGGTGCAGTGCATTCACGTACTGACCATTTTGGTGGCGCTCTCTGTGATGTTTTGGATCGACACGCGTACCTACCCCCCTCTTAGGACTGGTGATGGCAGCATGACTAGGACACGGGACTGGTTCTGGTCGCGCCGGACCAGGTCAGTTAACCCGTTGTCCACCGGGGCGCAGATCTGCTGTTCTGGTACCCTGAAGGACTTTGTGCTTTTCCGGGGGGAAAATGCCGGGTCGGCCCGGGCGTCGCAGGGATTGATGTTATGTGTGTGTCATAGGTATGACACTACGAGTTGTCCTTCACAGTGTGTGCTTGGTCCATATTGTGTGCAGCACCCACTCTCCACACTTTAGATCACACAAACACACTTTATATTTATTGATAAAGGATTTGCACTACAACTCGTACACCTACTGTAAATTGTACCTAAATTGCACCTCATCCTATTTCTGCCTTGCACTATATAGTATTGTATATTAGTACACTACACAGTATTGTATATTATATGGTAACTCAGTTACGTCTACTCTGCATCGAACATTGTACATATGTCTATACTGAACACTGTGACCTCATTTTTTTACTTCTAATTTACATGCTATACTATGTTATTTTATTTCATACTTATCTTGTCTTGCACAGTCTCTGGAGCGTAACAGTAAGAAGCATTTTGTATAAAAGTATTCTGTACTTCTGTATGACAACTATTAAAGAAACTTGAAACTTGAAAGAGAGAGAGAGAGAGAGAGAGAGAGAGAGAGAGAGAGAGAGAGAGAGAGAGAGAGAGAGAGAGAGAGAGAGAGATAATGATTGTAAATTGCTATGTAAATGCTTCCTGTGATCAGGGAAGAACATGGAATAACAGGTGTTCCACATTATACTCAAATTCACATATTCAAAGGCCATCATGTCATCATGGTAATGAATGTGCCGTCTTCTCTATTATAGAGTTGATTATTCTCGACACACACTGCTGCGCCGCAGTCAAAGCATGTGCATTTACTCAGTAATTATACCAATATATATATATATATAGAGAGAAAGAGAGAGAGAGAGAGAGAGAGAGAGAGAGAGATATATGTAGAGAGAGAGAGAGAGAGAGATATGTAGAGAGAGAGAGAGATAGAGAGAGTGAGAGAGAGAGAAATATATATATATTCTTTTTTTAACCTTTATTTATCCAGGCAAGCAATTAAGAACAAATTATTATATACAAAAGCAGCCTGTCCAAAACGATTGGGAGGCAGTCAGCAGGTGCAACAGTCGGCTAAGATCTGTTGCAGATTTAGTTTAAAAGCAGTGCGCGATGTGAGGGCAGTGAGTTTAAGGGTGTTTTGTAATGTGTTCCAGTCAGATGCAGCAGCAAATCGGAAGGCGTTGCGTCCAGAAACCGTTTGGGGATGGTGAGTTTGATGAAGTTGCTGGACCTTAGGCTGTAGTTAGAAGTGGAGACGTGCAGAAGGGAGGAGAGGTAGAGAGGTGTTTTACCAAGTATGGTTTTGTAAATTATTTGAAGCCAGTGAAGAAGCCTTCTGGTGTGAAGAGATATCCAGTCCACCAGGTTATAAAGGTCACAATGGTGAGTGGTGAAGGGTGCACTAGTGGCAAAACGGATGGCGGAATGATGGAGTATGTTGAGTTTTCCGAGGGCACGCTGGGATGCCATTCTATAGATGGTGTCGCCATAATCAAATATAGGGAGGATGGTCATCTTGACAAGAGTGTGTTTGGCCGAGCGGGTGAAGGAAGCTTTGTTACGGTACAGGAGGCTCAGACGAGCTTCGACTTTGGCCTGCAGGTGTTTTATGTGAGTAGAGAAGGAGAGGGATGGGTCTAGCCAGAGGCCAAGGTATTTATAAGAGGTAACAAACTCCAGCTCTGAGCCGTCGGCACAGGTGATTTTAGGGGTGCTAGCAGTGTCATGCTTTCTATCAAAAAGCATACATTTAGTCTTCTTGGAGTTGAGAAGAAGGTGGAGACTGTGAAAGGACTGTTCAATAGAGGTAAGACTAATTTGAAGAGTGGATGCCGCAGAGTGGAGTGAAGGGACTGCTGAGTACAAGATGGTGTCGTCAGCGTATAGATGGATCTGTGAATCTCCAGCAGCCTTGGCTACATCATTGATGTAGATAGAGAACAGCAAGGGACCCAAGATGGAGCCCTGAGGCACCCCTTTAAAGATGTTGAGAGGGTCGGACAAGATGTTCTCCGTCTTCACCTGCTGAACATGATTAGCAAGGTAGCTGGCAAACCAACTGCAGGATTTTGAAGAAAGGCCAATGCTGGAGAGCCTCTGTAGGAGGATGGAATGGTTGACTGAGTCAAAGGCTTTAGCTAAATCAATAAAGGTGGCGATGCAAACCAGCTTAGAGTCCAAGGAGGTGATGATGTCATTCAGGACCTTAAGGGTAGCTGTGAGGCACCCGTGGCCTGGCCGGAACCCGGACTGCAGATTAGACAGGATGTTGTTTGAGGCCATGAAGTGACTGAGCTGTTTGTGAACCAGCTTCTCTAAGACCTTAGCCAAGCAGGGCAAGATGGAAATAGGCCTGTAGCAGTTGGGGTCAGAGCCAGAACCACCTTTAAAGAGTGGGAAGACTAGGGCAGTTTTCCAATCAGGAGGAAAGACAGATAGCTCAAGAGACAAGTTGAATTACATGGCGATATATCCGGTATATTTGAGATTTTTTGGACTTTATGGTGTTTTGTTTTGTTCTTTATTTATTGTGATGTTTCTTCTTGATTTGTTTAAAGAAGACGCGTCAGGCCCATGGGGACATTAACGTGTGTTGTCGGGCCTTTCAAATAAATTTGATTTGATTTTGATTTGATTTGATTTAGATAAAGTATCTACAGATATGTAAAAGGATTATGTGCAAGTATGTACAGACAGGTGGATAGATACTGTATATATACAGTAAGAATAAATATATATATATGGTATATACAGCATCATTGTACATGCTATCATACAGAGTTATATGGGTTATGTGCAGGTGTATAAGTAGGTATATAGGAGGATTATATGCAGACAGATATGAATATGTATATATATGCGGTAAATTATCATCATCATCTTCGTTTTACGTTCCTATTTTCCCACTACAGTGAGGTTGGACGGGGCAATGACTCCACGCCACTGGGCGTGGTTTTGTGCCATGTCTTCATGTATCACCAGATCCCTCATATCATTCTCCACACATCTCCTCCATATCTGCTTCGGTCTCCTTCTCGGCCTCCGCCCATCCACAATCATCTCCTCCACCCCTCTCAACACCCCCCCCCCCCCTCTTCTCCGATATTCTCACATGTCCAAACCACCTGAGACTTCCATATCTCACCTTGAAATACATTTTTCCCTGACACCACAGATCTCATCCGCCTCGACACTGGTCCTCCCATCCTGCCATATATGCGGTAAATATACATATATAATGTATATATGCAGTATATACAGCACTGCTGTACATCATTACAGTTCTGTTATCATACAGAGTATATGGGTAGACTATAGTGAGATGGGTAGATTATTATGATGACTATGATTACAGTGTAGAACAGTCGACAGTGAAAGCACTAGGTAGGTATAAAATGAGTACAACAGAGTTATATTATCGTATAGCTTACGCTCTGCTCTCTTGGAACTATCCCTTTATCCAATCTAATAATGAATAATTTTCTCCACATGCACACACCCATCCGCCTGGCCACACCCACATCCGCCCCTCTACATAAGCGGGGTCGTGGCCACACCATCAGCTCCTTCCCTATTTTCACCACCGTAAAGTGCCTGTATACAGTTTAGTGCCGAAATAGTTTTTGGAAAGGAGCTACGTTGACATTGTATCTTTGTTTTTTTCTCTCTCGCAAATTTACGAAAAAACTAAGAGATAATGTCTTCACCGTCGGAGGGTCTAGAGACGCTCACAACGTTACCCTCCACCAGCGCTTCACTATCGCAGCGTCCTCCGTGCGTCATCTCTGGCTCCGCGGCCGTGGCAGCCAGGTGCGCCTGGACGCCGCCCGGTGGTAAGTTTGCCTCGCCGAGGGGCTGTTGAGCCTCCATCTCCTGTGAGATGGCCGGGTTCCTGCCCTGGTTCCCCCGCCAGTGGACAGTCGGCCGAAAGGCCGACAGCACCTCTGGTGGCCGAGGATTTGCGTCGCAGACTATTCGCCTCGGCTCGCTCTCGTCGTAAGGCGGCGAGCAGCAGGGGTGAACGGCCTGGTTTTAGTGTTGTGCTAGAGCCGGACGAGAGTTCTCTTGCCTCTTCTCCATTTCCGATGGAAACTGAGGATTACATGGAGGGAGCGGGAGCTCTCTTGTTCGAAGCCCCAGTAGAGACGTATCACTCTCCCCCTCGGGGAGTGGCAGGGAGTGCTGTGTCTCCTTGGGGTCCCTTGTACTCCAGGGTTGGGTTAGAACCTCCGACCCAGAGACAAGATGCCCAGCTATCTGCCGCGTCGGACATTGGCGCCCGAGGCAGCCTCCCGTACTTGAGGGACGCGAGTGACGTGGAGGGAGGTATGCAAGGGGAGTTGCTTGCCTTGTTCCCCGAGCTCATGGCGGCCGCCGCAGCCGCTAATGGCGTGGCGTTGCCGCAGCCACTGCTGGCACCTGTTCCTGATGACATGATAGGTCATCTCTGGCAACGTCGTCCTGTGAGAGAGACGGGCGTTGTCTGCCCTGGCCACTCTCATCCAGCGCCACCTTTGGCGGTAGCAGACGCGGGTGCCGTAACAGAGGAGGATTCCGCTGCTCACGGCCCCCCTCTCCGATGCTGGATTATTCGGGTCGGCCATGCAGCAGATGACGGCAGCCTGCAGGGAGATGGAGGAGGAGCGCTCCGTGCTCCAGCCACATTTCCCCCGACCCGATGCCATCAGTGATGTCTGGAAGAAGCAACGCCGGCAGAGGACCGCGACCGTTGCCTCTGTCACCACCGCCGCCGCTGCTGGGCCTTCAGCGAAGAAGGCCAGGAGTGGAGGGAGTGCCGCGACCGCTGCAGCCAGTGGCCCCACGCCCGGAGGTAACGGTAGGGATCGACGTGATCAGGTTCCCCAGCACCGTCCCTCCGGGCCGGCTCCCCCTGGGGGGAAACAGCGCTCTGCACGCGGCAGGTGCCGCTAGTGACTCCCCTGTTTACCCCTGTCCCCCCCAACATAAGATTTTTGTTATTAAATAAAAAGTCCCTCCTGGTGAGGGACTGTTTTTTGTTACAAAACGTGTGTTTATTCACTATATATTGGGGATATGATGTATAACCCTCACCTAGCTGTGGGGTTGTGTGTTTGCTTAGGGAGTAGGGCAGTTTTCTTTGAAAATAGTTTTCTGGTCGCTATATATATGTGTGCTTAGCAAGGCCTGTGGCTAGCACTCGGTCAAGAGACTTGTCTTCTCTCATCATGAAAAGATGGTGTTCTTCTTGCAGTAGTAAGAGTGAACTTTACCTTTTTTATCTGAGGGGGTTGTGTGTAATCTGTTACGTTTGGGAAACATGGCATCGAGTCCACAACTAGGTTAAGTGTTAGCCTACAGAAGTAATCACATATGTAGCTTGTACAGAGGTCTTTGGACCCTCTCTTTAACGTCTGTTGTTTTTTTCTTTACTTGGTAAAGTTCGCGAGTGCGCACATGAGCCTACCGCCCTGTTTCTATTCTTACCTCCATCTCGAAAGTCATGGAGAAAATAGTCTTTGAACAGGTCGAAAAGTACCTGGCGGAAAAAAATCTAATCTACGAATTCCAATCTGGCTTCAGAACGTCCCACTCCACTGACACATGCCTCCTCTATTTGAACGACCACATCAAACAAGAGGTGGACGCAGGCAAATCCTGCGGCATGGTCATGCTGGACCTACAAAAGGCCTTCGACACTGTCAATCACTCCATTCTGATTGACAAGCTAAAAGCAATTGGTTTTGATAGCTTATCAGTGAGCTGGATGCAATCCTACCTGGAGGGGAGAGAACAGATGGTAGAGGTAAACGGTATTCTATCCCCCCCCCTCACAGTGAGCTGTGGTGTTCCACAAGGAAGCATACTAGGACCGCTACTCTTCCTAATTTATGCAAATGACATGTCGTCAGCCTGTGACTGCAACTTGTTCCTGTTTGCGGACGACTCAGCCCTGCTGGTCTCTGACAAGAACAAGTTGCAGGTTGAAAAAACCCTCAGCTCGGAACTAGGCAAAATCTGCATATGGCTCGCTGATAACAAACTATCATTACACATGGGCAAAACAGAGTCCATTCTCTTTGGTTCAAATAACAAACTCAGCAAGACCGACGGCTTCTCAGTTGCAGTGGGTGACAATATTGTCACAAGGAAAGACGAAATTACCTACCTGGGTTCCATCCTAGAGGCAAATCTTTCCTGTGACAAAATGGCATCCAATGTAATAAAAAAAGTCAACCGGGGAGCTCCAGTAGCTCACCGCATATCTCGGCGCTATTTCTGCGTCGGGGAAAACCGTGCTCGTCACGGATCTGGGGGACACGAGTTCGATTCCCGGACCCGCCGTCATTTCTCAGAATGTCTTCCCCTGCTCTACATCCCGTTTCAACCTGTTTCTGTCGGTCATACTTGACCAGAAAAGCGATAAACGCTAAAAAATTAAGTAAAAAAAAAAAAAAAAAAAAAAAAAAAAGTCAACCAACAAACTAGATTCTTGTACCGGATCTCCTCTCTGGTAAACAAGAATACCCTGAAGACTCTGGCAGGAGCACTCATTCAAGGGTACTACGACTATGCATGCACCTCATGGTACCAAAGCACCTCAAAGGCGCTTAAAACAAAATTACAAACATCACAAAACAAACTGGTCAGACTACTACTTGACCTTACCCCCAGAACCCACCTCACCCCTGCCCACTTTGACAACCTAGGATGGCTTAGAGTAGACAACAGAGTACAGCAACTTGCAATGGGCCTGGTCTACAAGATACAGTATACGACTAAGGTACCCATGTACATGTCAAAATACTTCCCAAAGGTCAGTGAATACCACAACCACTACACCAGAGGAAGCTCAACAAATCATGTTAAACCCAGATTCGGCTCAAACAAGGGACTAAATACGTTTCGCAATTATGCCACATCAATGTGGAACGCCCTACCCAAAGCTGTAAAGGAATGTGAATCCCTACCCACATTCAAAACCGCTCTTAAAGAGCACCTACGGGAGGCTGCAATTCGAAACGGGCCACCGTAAATGCCCAAAACCCCCACCACCTCCTAATAGACAGTCTCCTCCCCACCGCATGTATATATTCCCTCCCCGCCGTATTAGGGCGGGCCATACTTTTTTTTTTTTTGAAAATCAATCGAGTGGGGTGTCTAAAATATGTGTTTTTTTGTGGGGAATTCAAATATGGGATTATTTTTCTAATCGGATAACTCCTACCTACATTGTTTTGGATTTCAAAATGGCCGATTTGACAATTTTTCACCCCTTGGCCATACATGGATGCCAACATGAATCTGAAGGAAATCCTAACATGCAAGGTGTCTAAATGATGTGTTTCTTAATGGGGAATTCAAATATGAGTTCATTTTTGGGATAGGATAACTCTAACCTACATCATTTTGGATTTCAAAATGGCCGATTTTACCATTTTTCACCCCTTGGCCATACATGGATGCCAACATGAATCTGAAGGAAATCCTAACATGCAAGGTGTCTAAATTATGTGTTTCTTAATGGGGAATTCAAATATGAGGTCATTTTTGGGATAGGATAAATATAACCTGCATAATTTTGGATTTCAAAATGGCTGATTTTACCATTTGAACCCATTGGTATTGTATTACAAAATTGCAAAGATAAAAAATATATGGGAAATCATTTATAATGACAAAGCCATCAAATGTATTAACAAGTGTATATAACTGGATACAACTCCAAAGATCAATAATAATAATACTAACAATAATAAATTGTATTTGTAATGCACACAAACACCTAAGTGCTAAATCTCGATCTCCTGACTTCTTGAACTTTGCCAGGTTCCAATATCTTGATTGGACTCATTCTTGGATGGCAAGATCTCCTACTGTACTGCTTTAGCCACCAACCTACAAACACAAACTTAAAGTCAACTTCAGCCATAAATAGGTGAGCTCTTTCCAGAACTACTCAGCAGAAACCTCTGTAACCATTTTAACAAACGTCTCAATGTATTGAGAAAATCCATGGGGCTCCATCAATCCTCTATCTTCTTAAATTTGTTCAGGTTGCACAAGTCCTGCTTGGATTCATTCTTGGACATCAGCCTCCTGCTGGTCTCCTGAGCCCTGATCCCTCCATCCCTTTTTTATTGTGAAAAGTATTTAGCAGAGGCCTCGGTCACCATTTTAACAACCCTCTCGATGCTTTGTGTGTGGCAAGGCCAGTCGAGAACCTCCATGGGGGTGTTGATTAAGTTCTTCACCTCGGAAGTGCTTAGGGAGCAGGTGAGAGGTGGCTCTGACAAATCTTCTGACCAGCTGATTAAGCCACCAATGCTGGAAGCGTCACTATTGATGTGAGGTGTTCTTCTGATCCTGACACAGGAGTCTCCCAGCTGAGTGTCTGGATCCCCCTCTCCCCTGATGGCCAGGATTCTCTCCACCCCCTCAATTCTCTCTTTTTGATCCTCAGAGCACAGCAGTGTTTGGAGGATGGCGTCACTGTGGGCATACCAAGCAGATCTTCTCACAGTTGGAATCACAACATCCAGCACCTCCCTCCTCTGAGACTTGAGGCAGTCCAGCTGAAACAGGATGTGGCCCTTCGATCCAGGAGTGCTTGACCTTCATGTTGAACCAACATGGATAATACACTCCAATGATGAATTCCACAATGCATTGTAGATTATTCAGGTTCTTTCTTTTAAGTTGATGCTTTGACACCCAGAGCCTGAGGAGTCTGTTTGCTGTGGTGAGCCAGCGGCTGTGGTTTACCGGTCCAATCTCCAGCAGAGCCAGCCTTGCAGAAAGCACTCCATCCCTGATTGCACAGACCAGCTTATAGCCATAGTGTTGATCAGTTGAGAGATCTTGAATGATCAGCGGAGGGCCAAGAAAGATCCTGGTGAAGTTAGGATTGATCTCCAAGTCTGTAACAGAATCAAGGAGCTGTCCTATTGGCCCAGGCAATTTGTTGTCTGACAGAGTAGCCCCATCAACTTCAACAATGAGACGGCGCAGTGGAAGTTCACCAGTGTGCAGGTTGCACACCAACCAGACCAGCTTTCTCCCCAGGTGCAGCTCCAGCATTACACCTGCCTTCACTCCAGTGTTGACATTGGTCGAGTCTCCTGCCCACAAGGTCTTATCAGAACCTCTCTCTTTCAGCCAGGCAAACAGGACCTTAGCAATCTTCTCTGCATGGGACTCCTCTTTAGTTGCTTTCTCTGGTGTAAAGTGGAACAGATAGTTGCTGCCAGGCTCACTAGCAACACTATAGTGTTCTTCCTTGATCTTTGCAGGAAAAGATTGGTCACTGCCCTCAGCTTCCATCATCACATTGGTAATGTCAATCCGCCCATCAAAGAGGATACAGGAGATCCCCCCCTCCTCCCTGCACTTCTCCTCAAACTCTTCCCCCAGCTCTTGCATCAACTTTTCTTGTGCTCTCTTAACCTTGTTCTTATCAATCACTTTACTTGTGTCATCTTCTAAGATGAGTCCTGCATCAATCAGAGCTGCAGTTGCTATAGCTGCAGTTGGCCTTAGACCTATGCCATACCTTACACTAGCAAGGGCGATGTTTGGAATCTCATCATAATTTTTCCGTAGCTTTGCTGAAGCTGCAGGGTCAGTTTCAGGAATGAGCTCAACTTCAGGGACTGTAAGGAAGCTCTCAACATCCTTCCTGGCAACCTTGTCTGCTGCTGCAAAGCTTTCTTCTTTGCCCCTTCTCCTTTTCTCTGCCTTCTTTTCCATCCCCTGCCTTTCCCATGTTTTAAGAAGATAGAGGATTGATGGAGCCCCATGGATTTTCTCAATACATTGAGACGTTTGTTAAAATGGTTACAGAGGTTTCTGCTGAGTAGTTCTGGAAAGAGCTCACCTATTTATGGCTGATGTTGACTTTAAGTTTGTGTTTGTAGGTTGGTGGCTAAAGCAGTACAGTAGGAGATCTTGTCATCCAAGAATGAGTCCAATCAAGATATTGGAACATGGCAAAGTTCAAGAAGTCAGGAGATCGAGATTTAGCACTTAGGTGTTTGTGTGCATTACAAATACAATTTATTATTGTTAGTATTATTATTATTGATCTTTGGAGTTGTATCCAGAAAATATACAGTTCACTTGTTAATAAATTTGATGGCTTTGTCATTATAAATGATTTCCCATATATTTTGTATCTTTGCAATTTTGTAATACAATACCAATGGGTTCAAATGGTAAAATCAGCCATTTTGAAATCCAAAATTATGCAGGTTATATTTATCCTATCCCAAATGACCTCATATTTGAATTCCCCATTAAGAAACACATCATTTAGACACCTTGCATGTTAGGATTTCCTTCAGATTCATGTTGGTATCCATGTATGGCCAAGGGGTGAAAAATGGTAAAATCTGCCATTTTGAAATCCAAAATGATGTAGGTTAGAGTTATCCTATCCCAAAAATGAACTCATATTTGAATTCCCCATTAAGAAACACATCATTTAGACACCTTGCATGTTAGGATTTCCTTCAGATTCATGTTGGCATCCATGTATGGCCAAGGGGTGAAAAATGGTCAAATCGGCCATTTTGAAATCCAAAACAATGTAGGTAGGAGTTACCCGATTAGAAAAATAATCCCATATTTGAATTCCCCACAAAAAAACACATATTTTAGACACCCCACTCGATTGATTTTCCAAAAAAAAAAAAGTATGGCCCGCCCTACCGCCGTATGTATATCTCTCTCTCTCCCACCCACCCACACCCTCCTAATGTACAGTCCCCTCCCCATCATATGTATATACTCTGTCAGGATCTAGGGGTAACAGTACTGTATATTTGAATACCGTTTATGTCACAAATGTATCAGTACTAAATACCTATATGTCCCTATGCCATAAATGTCATGTATGTTGTGTATGTCATAAATGTCTATATGAATTGAAAATGGGGGACCCTGATGGAAACAAGACAAACGTCTTTCTCAGGTCTGCATCCCCTTAACAATTGTGTGCATTGAGCCGTACTGTATTGTACCCATTCTGCAATCTGTTAAATAAAGTTTTCATTCATTCATTCATTCAGCCTAAAGCCTTGTATAAAAACCAGTTTTTTACACAAACAAGTTTATCGTCTGTGGCTGGCGTGCAACTGTTAAGCTTATCCTAGAGGATATACGCTTTTTCATGTAGCATGCTAGACAACTGGTATCATGCGCTGCTTGTTGTTTTCATCGTATCCGGGGTGTGGGGTCATAGGGGGTGAACTGATAAACCCCTCCCCCCGTTTACTGATTGGCGAGGGGGTTGGACCTCCTGTTCTTCGGTCTTCCTGTCACGCTGTGGGGTCAGCGCGTCACAGGGAAGGGAAAGGGGGGGGGGGGAGTTCCCTGGTCCCACGCCATATTTGGACAGGTGGGTCACAGGATTTCCCTGGTCATAGAATACGTCACTGGGCACGTTTCTATTGGTCATGAGACTTCCGTGAGTTCTTTCAGGCTCCATGTTATGGACCACTGTCATTGTCAAGATTGGGTGATGCGATGCGTTGGAAACTGTTTGTTTTCTGCTCTGCTCTCTATTTAAATATGTATTGAACTTTTGGTCACGTGGCTCAATGTTTACATATATCTTTTCAATTGTTACTCACGTGGAAGGTCTCTCTGGGGGATTCTCTGTCTTCCCTCTTATATACAGAGCGGTGTTGACAGGGTTTTTTCCCTCGGACGCGTCATATGGGACCCATATCTGTGTCTTGTTGGCCGGCTTCCTGCCGCTCATCCCAGACGGCATGGAGGGAACGTTGTCTGGTTTCTTATTAGAATTACCATTGATGTGTTTCTTGGGTCTCAACGTTTACATAGCGCTGGCCCTGGGTGCTTTCGGTGTGGAACCACGTCATGGGCTGGCGCGCCTTGGTTGCTCATTCATAGAAACGGCGTTTTTTTAATGCGAGCGACTGGGAAGGAGATTTGATCTCTTCCGAGCGCCAGTGTACTAGGTTAGTCTCCAGACTCCGGGGGGAGATGACGGAGTAGATCAAAGCATTGGCGGAGGGGTCTCACGCCCATGGGGTGGGCCACCAGGTGCAGTGCATTCACGTACTGACCATTTTGGTGGCGCTCTCTGTGATGTTTTGGATCGACACGCGTACCTACCCCCCTCTTAGGACTGGTGATGGCAGCATGACTAGGACACGGGACTGGTTCTGGTCGCGCCGGACCAGGTCAGTTAACCCGTTGTCCACCGGGGCGCAGATCTGCTGTTCTGGTACCCTGAAGGACTTTGTGCTTTTCCGGGGGGAAAATGCCGGGTCGGCCCGGGCGTCGCAGGGATTGATGTTATGTGTGTGTCATAGGTATGACACTACGAGTTGTCCTTCACAGTGTGTGCTTGGTCCATATTGTGTGCAGCACCCACTCTCCACACTTTAGATCACACAAACACACTTTATATTTATTGATAAAGGATTTGCACTACAACTCGTACACCTACTGTAAATTGTACCTAAATTGCACCTCATCCTATTTCTGCCTTGCACTATATAGTATTGTATATTAGTACACTACACAGTATTGTATATTATATGGTAACTCAGTTACGTCTACTCTGCATCGAACATTGTACATATGTCTATACTGAACACTGTGACCTCATTTTTTTACTTCTAATTTACATGCTATACTATGTTATTTTATTTCATACTTATCTTGTCTTGCACAGTCTCTGGAGCGTAACAGTAAGAAGCATTTTGTATAAAAGTATTCTGTACTTCTGTATGACAACTATTAAAGAAACTTGAAACTTGAAGAGAGAGAGAGAGAGAGAGAGAGAGAGAGAGAGAGAGAGAGAGAGAGAGAGAGAGAGAGAGAGAGAGAGAGAGAGAGAGAGATAATGATTGTAAATTGCTATGTAAATGCTTCCTGTGATCAGGGAAGAACATGGAATAACAGGTGTTCCACATTATACTCAAATTCACATATTCAAAGGCCATCATGTCATCATGGTAATGAATGTGCCGTCTTCTCTATTATAGAGTTGATTATTCTCGACACACACTGCTGCGCCGCAGTCAAAGCATGTGCATTTACTCAGTAATTATACCAATATATATATATATATAGAGAGAAAGAGAGAGAGAGAGAGAGAGAGAGAGAGAGATATATGTAGAGAGAGAGAGAGAGAGAGATATGTAGAGAGAGAGAGAGATAGAGAGAGTGAGAGAGAGAGAAATATATATATATTCTTTTTTTAACCTTTATTTATCCAGGCAAGCAATTAAGAACAAATTATTATATACAAAAGCAGCCTGTCCAAAACGATTGGGAGGCAGTCAGCAGGTGCAACAGTCGGCTAAGATCTGTTGCAGATTTAGTTTAAAAGCAGTGCGCGATGTGAGGGCAGTGAGTTTAAGGGTGTTTTGTAATGTGTTCCAGTCAGATGCAGCAGCAAATCGGAAGGCGTTGCGTCCAGAAACCGTTTGGGGATGGTGAGTTTGATGAAGTTGCTGGACCTTAGGCTGTAGTTAGAAGTGGAGACGTGCAGAAGGGAGGAGAGGTAGAGAGGTGTTTTACCAAGTATGGTTTTGTAAATTATTTGAAGCCAGTGAAGAAGCCTTCTGGTGTGAAGAGATATCCAGTCCACCAGGTTATAAAGGTCACAATGGTGAGTGGTGAAGGGTGCACTAGTGGCAAAACGGATGGCGGAATGATGGAGTATGTTGAGTTTTCCGAGGGCACGCTGGGATGCCATTCTATAGATGGTGTCGCCATAATCAAATATAGGGAGGATGGTCATCTTGACAAGAGTGTGTTTGGCCGAGCGGGTGAAGGAAGCTTTGTTACGGTACAGGAGGCTCAGACGAGCTTCGACTTTGGCCTGCAGGTGTTTTATGTGAGTAGAGAAGGAGAGGGATGGGTCTAGCCAGAGGCCAAGGTATTTATAAGAGGTAACAAACTCCAGCTCTGAGCCGTCGGCACAGGTGATTTTAGGGGTGCTAGCAGTGTCATGCTTTCTATCAAAAAGCATACATTTAGTCTTCTTGGAGTTGAGAAGAAGGTGGAGACTGTGAAAGGACTGTTCAATAGAGGTAAGACTAATTTGAAGAGTGGATGCCGCAGAGTGGAGTGAAGGGACTGCTGAGTACAAGATGGTGTCGTCAGCGTATAGATGGATCTGTGAATCTCCAGCAGCCTTGGCTACATCATTGATGTAGATAGAGAACAGCAAGGGACCCAAGATGGAGCCCTGAGGCACCCCTTTAAAGATGTTGAGAGGGTCGGACAAGATGTTCTCCGTCTTCACCTGCTGAACATGATTAGCAAGGTAGCTGGCAAACCAACTGCAGGATTTTGAAGAAAGGCCAATGCTGGAGAGCCTCTGTAGGAGGATGGAATGGTTGACTGAGTCAAAGGCTTTAGCTAAATCAATAAAGGTGGCGATGCAAACCAGCTTAGAGTCCAAGGAGGTGATGATGTCATTCAGGACCTTAAGGGTAGCTGTGAGGCACCCGTGGCCTGGCCGGAACCCGGACTGCAGATTAGACAGGATGTTGTTTGAGGCCATGAAGTGACTGAGCTGTTTGTGAACCAGCTTCTCTAAGACCTTAGCCAAGCAGGGCAAGATGGAAATAGGCCTGTAGCAGTTGGGGTCAGAGCCAGAACCACCTTTAAAGAGTGGGAAGACTAGGGCAGTTTTCCAATCAGGAGGAAAGACAGATAGCTCAAGAGACAAGTTGAATTACATGGCGATATATCCGGTATATTTGAGATTTTTTGGACTTTATGGTGTTTTGTTTTGTTCTTTATTTATTGTGATGTTTCTTCTTGATTTGTTTAAAGAAGACGCGTCAGGCCCATGGGGACATTAACGTGTGTTGTCGGGCCTTTCAAATAAATTTGATTTGATTTTGATTTGATTTGATTTAGATAAAGTATCTACAGATATGTAAAAGGATTATGTGCAAGTATGTACAGACAGGTGGATAGATACTGTATATATACAGTAAGAATAAATATATATATATGGTATATACAGCATCATTGTACATGCTATCATACAGAGTTATATGGGTTATGTGCAGGTGTATAAGTAGGTATATAGGAGGATTATATGCAGACAGATATGAATATGTATATATATGCGGTAAATTATCATCATCATCTTCGTTTTACGTTCCTATTTTCCCACTACAGTGAGGTTGGACGGGGCAATGACTCCACGCCACTGGGCGTGGTTTTGTGCCATGTCTTCATGTATCACCAGATCCCTCATATCATTCTCCACACATCTCCTCCATATCTGCTTCGGTCTCCTTCTCGGCCTCCGCCCATCCACAATCATCTCCTCCACCCCTCTCAACACCCCCCCCCCCCTCTTCTCCGATATTCTCACATGTCCAAACCACCTGAGACTTCCATATCTCACCTTGAAATACATTTTTCCCTGACACCACAGATCTCATCCGCCTCGACACTGGTCCTCCCATCCTGCCATATATGCGGTAAATATACATATATAATGTATATATGCAGTATATACAGCACTGCTGTACATCATTACAGTTCTGTTATCATACAGAGTATATGGGTAGACTATAGTGAGATGGGTAGATTATTATGATGACTATGATTACAGTGTAGAACAGTCGACAGTGAAAGCACTAGGTAGGTATAAAATGAGTACAACAGAGTTATATTATCGTATAGCTTACGCTCTGCTCTCTTGGAACTATCCCTTTATCCAATCTAATAATGAATAATTTTCTCCACATGCACACACCCATCCGCCTGGCCACACCCACATCCGCCCCTCTACATAAGCGGGGTCGTGGCCACACCATCAGCTCCTTCCCTATTTTCACCACCGTAAAGTGCCTGTATACAGTTTAGTGCCGAAATAGTTTTTGGAAAGGAGCTACGTTGACATTGTATCTTTGTTTTTTTCTCTCTCGCAAATTTACGAAAAAACTAAGAGATAATGTCTTCACCGTCGGAGGGTCTAGAGACGCTCACAACGTTACCCTCCACCAGCGCTTCACTATCGCAGCGTCCTCCGTGCGTCATCTCTGGCTCCGCGGCCGTGGCAGCCAGGTGCGCCTGGACGCCGCCCGGTGGTAAGTTTGCCTCGCCGAGGGGCTGTTGAGCCTCCATCTCCTGTGAGATGGCCGGGTTCCTGCCCTGGTTCCCCCGCCAGTGGACAGTCGGCCGAAAGGCCGACAGCACCTCTGGTGGCCGAGGATTTGCGTCGCAGACTATTCGCCTCGGCTCGCTCTCGTCGTAAGGCGGCGAGCAGCAGGGGTGAACGGCCTGGTTTTAGTGTTGTGCTAGAGCCGGACGAGAGTTCTCTTGCCTCTTCTCCATTTCCGATGGAAACTGAGGATTACATGGAGGGAGCGGGAGCTCTCTTGTTCGAAGCCCCAGTAGAGACGTATCACTCTCCCCCTCGGGGAGTGGCAGGGAGTGCTGTGTCTCCTTGGGGTCCCTTGTACTCCAGGGTTGGGTTAGAACCTCCGACCCAGAGACAAGATGCCCAGCTATCTGCCGCGTCGGACATTGGCGCCCGAGGCAGCCTCCCGTACTTGAGGGACGCGAGTGACGTGGAGGGAGGTATGCAAGGGGAGTTGCTTGCCTTGTTCCCCGAGCTCATGGCGGCCGCCGCAGCCGCTAATGGCGTGGCGTTGCCGCAGCCACTGCTGGCACCTGTTCCTGATGACATGATAGGTCATCTCTGGCAACGTCGTCCTGTGAGAGAGACGGGCGTTGTCTGCCCTGGCCACTCTCATCCAGCGCCACCTTTGGCGGTAGCAGACGCGGGTGCCGTAACAGAGGAGGATTCCGCTGCTCACGGCCCCCCTCTCCGATGCTGGATTATTCGGGTCGGCCATGCAGCAGATGACGGCAGCCTGCAGGGAGATGGAGGAGGAGCGCTCCGTGCTCCAGCCACATTTCCCCCGACCCGATGCCATCAGTGATGTCTGGAAGAAGCAACGCCGGCAGAGGACCGCGACCGTTGCCTCTGTCACCACCGCCGCCGCTGCTGGGCCTTCAGCGAAGAAGGCCAGGAGTGGAGGGAGTGCCGCGACCGCTGCAGCCAGTGGCCCCACGCCCGGAGGTAACGGTAGGGATCGACGTGATCAGGTTCCCCAGCACCGTCCCTCCGGGCCGGCTCCCCCTGGGGGGAAACAGCGCTCTGCACGCGGCAGGTGCCGCTAGTGACTCCCCTGTTTACCCCTGTCCCCCCCAACATAAGATTTTTGTTATTAAATAAAAAGTCCCTCCTGGTGAGGGACTGTTTTTTGTTACAAAACGTGTGTTTATTCACTATATATTGGGGATATGATGTATAACCCTCACCTAGCTGTGGGGTTGTGTGTTTGCTTAGGGAGTAGGGCAGTTTTCTTTGAAAATAGTTTTCTGGTCGCTATATATATGTGTGCTTAGCAAGGCCTGTGGCTAGCACTCGGTCAAGAGACTTGTCTTCTCTCATCATGAAAAGATGGTGTTCTTCTTGCAGTAGTAAGAGTGAACTTTACCTTTTTTATCTGAGGGGGTTGTGTGTAATCTGTTACGTTTGGGAAACATGGCATCGAGTCCACAACTAGGTTAAGTGTTAGCCTACAGAAGTAATCACATATGTAGCTTGTACAGAGGTCTTTGGACCCTCTCTTTAACGTCTGTTGTTTTTTTCTTTACTTGGTAAAGTTCGCGAGTGCGCACATGAGCCTACCGCCCTGTTTCTATTCTTACCTCCATCTCGAAAGTCATGGAGAAAATAGTCTTTGAACAGGTCGAAAAGTACCTGGCGGAAAAAAATCTAATCTACGAATTCCAATCTGGCTTCAGAACGTCCCACTCCACTGACACATGCCTCCTCTATTTGAACGACCACATCAAACAAGAGGTGGACGCAGGCAAATCCTGCGGCATGGTCATGCTGGACCTACAAAAGGCCTTCGACACTGTCAATCACTCCATTCTGATTGACAAGCTAAAAGCAATTGGTTTTGATAGCTTATCAGTGAGCTGGATGCAATCCTACCTGGAGGGGAGAGAACAGATGGTAGAGGTAAACGGTATTCTATCCCCCCCCCTCACAGTGAGCTGTGGTGTTCCACAAGGAAGCATACTAGGACCGCTACTCTTCCTAATTTATGCAAATGACATGTCGTCAGCCTGTGACTGCAACTTGTTCCTGTTTGCGGACGACTCAGCCCTGCTGGTCTCTGACAAGAACAAGTTGCAGGTTGAAAAAACCCTCAGCTCGGAACTAGGCAAAATCTGCATATGGCTCGCTGATAACAAACTATCATTACACATGGGCAAAACAGAGTCCATTCTCTTTGGTTCAAATAACAAACTCAGCAAGACCGACGGCTTCTCAGTTGCAGTGGGTGACAATATTGTCACAAGGAAAGACGAAATTACCTACCTGGGTTCCATCCTAGAGGCAAATCTTTCCTGTGACAAAATGGCATCCAATGTAATAAAAAAAGTCAACCGGGGAGCTCCAGTAGCTCACCGCATATCTCGGCGCTATTTCTGCGTCGGGGAAAACCGTGCTCGTCACGGATCTGGGGGACACGAGTTCGATTCCCGGACCCGCCGTCATTTCTCAGAATGTCTTCCCCTGCTCTACATCCCGTTTCAACCTGTTTCTGTCGGTCATACTTGACCAGAAAAGCGATAAACGCTAAAAAATTAAGTAAAAAAAAAAAGAAAAAAAAAAAAAAAGTCAACCAACAAACTAGATTCTTGTACCGGATCTCCTCTCTGGTAAACAAGAATACCCTGAAGACTCTGGCAGGAGCACTCATTCAAGGGTACTACGACTATGCGTGCACCTCATGGTACCAAAGCACCTCAAAGGCGCTTAAAACAAAATTACAAACATCACAAAACAAACTGGTCAGACTACTACTTGACCTTACCCCCAGAACCCACCTCACCCCTGCCCACTTTGACAACCTAGGATGGCTTAGAGTAGACAACAGAGTACAGCAACTTGCAATGGGCCTGGTCTACAAGATACAGTATACGACTAAGGTACCCATGTACATGTCAAAATACTTCCCAAAGGTCAGTGAATACCACAACCACTACACCAGAGGAAGCTCAACAAATCATGTTAAACCCAGATTCGGCTCAAACAAGGGACTAAATACGTTTCGCAATTATGCCACATCAATGTGGAACGCCCTACCCAAAGCTGTAAAGGAATGTGAATCCCTACCCACATTCAAAACCGCTCTTAAAGAGCACCTACGGGAGGCTGCAATTCGAAACGGGCCACCGTAAATGCCCAAAACCCCCACCACCTCCTAATAGACAGTCTCCTCCCCACCGCATGTATATATTCCCTCCCCGCCGTATGTATATCTCTCTCTCTCCCACCCACCCACACCCTCCTAATGTACAGTCCCCTCCCCATCATATGTATATACTCTGTCAGGATCTAGGGGTAACAGTACTGTATATTTGAATACCGTTTATGTCACAAATGTATCAGTACTAAATACCTATATGTCCCTATGCCATAAATGTCATGTATGTTGTGTATGTCATAAATGTCTATATGAATTGAAAATGGGGGACCCTGATGGAAACAAGACAAACGTCTTTCTCAGGTCTGCATCCCCTTAACAATTGTGTGCATTGAGCCGTACTGTATTGTACCCATTCTGCAATCTGTTAAATAAAGTTTTCATTCATTCATTCATTCAGCCTAAAGCCTTGTATAAAAACCAGTTTTTTACACAAACAAGTTTATCGTCTGTGGCTGGCGTGCAACTGTTAAGCTTATCCTAGAGGATATACGCTTTTTCATGTAGCATGCTAGACAACTGGTATCATGCGCTGCTTGTTGTTTTCATCGTATCCGGGGTGTGGGGTCATAGGGGGTGAACTGATAAACCCCTCCCCCCGTTTACTGATTGGCGAGGGGGTTGGACCTCCTGTTCTTCGGTCTTCCTGTCACGCTGTGGGGTCAGCGCGTCACAGGGAAGGGAAAGGGGGGGGGGGGAGTTCCCTGGTCCCACGCCATATTTGGACAGGTGGGTCACAGGATTTCCCTGGTCATAGAATACGTCACTGGGCACGTTTCTATTGGTCATGAGACTTCCGTGAGTTCTTTCAGGCTCCATGTTATGGACCACTGTCATTGTCAAGATTGGGTGATGCGATGCGTTGGAAACTGTTTGTTTTCTGCTCTGCTCTCTATTTAAATATGTATTGAACTTTTGGTCACGTGGCTCAATGTTTACATATATCTTTTCAATTGTTACTCACGTGGAAGGTCTCTCTGGGGGATTCTCTGTCTTCCCTCTTATATACAGAGCGGTGTTGACAGGGTTTTTTCCCTCGGACGCGTCATATGGGACCCATATCTGTGTCTTGTTGGCCGGCTTCCTGCCGCTCATCCCAGACGGCATGGAGGGAACGTTGTCTGGTTTCTTATTAGAATTACCATTGATGTGTTTCTTGGGTCTCAACGTTTACATAGCGCTGGCCCTGGGTGCTTTCGGTGTGGAACCACGTCATGGGCTGGCGCGCCTTGGTTGCTCATTCATAGAAACGGCGTTTTTTTAATGCGAGCGACTGGGAAGGAGATTTGATCTCTTCCGAGCGCCAGTGTACTAGGTTAGTCTCCAGACTCCGGGGGGAGATGACGGAGTAGATCAAAGCATTGGCGGAGGGGTCTCACGCCCATGGGGTGGGCCACCAGGTGCAGTGCATTCACGTACTGACCATTTTGGTGGCGCTCTCTGTGATGTTTTGGATCGACACGCGTACCTACCCCCCTCTTAGGACTGGTGATGGCAGCATGACTAGGACACGGGACTGGTTCTGGTCGCGCCGGACCAGGTCAGTTAACCCGTTGTCCACCGGGGCGCAGATCTGCTGTTCTGGTACCCTGAAGGACTTTGTGCTTTTCCGGGGGGAAAATGCCGGGTCGGCCCGGGCGTCGCAGGGATTGATGTTATGTGTGTGTCATAGGTATGACACTACGAGTTGTCCTTCACAGTGTGTGCTTGGTCCATATTGTGTTGTACCTTGCGCTGTGCTAAGGGGACTCCATTCGTTTTCACCCCTCCCTTCCCCTGCTGGGCAGGGCTGGGAGGGGGCTGTCGACGAGGTTTTCTATTGAACCCCTCTGGCATCCCTGTGTACGTCCCGGTCCGCCGGGCCCAGGTCCGAACTTGGTCTCGTCGACCTGTTGGCCTGGGTTAACCCCTTTGAGTTTTTTCTTGGTGGGTTAAAGGAACAACCGCCTCCTCTTAAACTTGGTTGGTTCCCCGGTGTGTTGGTAGCAGAGTCGACTCTCGGGTTGAGGCCGGGCTTGACCCCGTCTGCCCGCGAGTGTGCTCCTGCACCTTACATGACGTCTGCCAATCGTGTCAGCCTTCTCTTGGACCTCGACCTCTCTGGAGGGGTCGGGTTTGTGGAGGTTGCGACATGGTGCACAGCATACCGAACGCCCCTTCCGCCGGGGTGCTGTTTCACAGTAGACCCCTTAGGCGCCTGTCTAGTCCGCAGTGCTCCGGGCACAGGTTGAGTTATGCTCTTGGCCTGTTGCCTGGATTGAGGGATCAACCTCTTTGGGGGTTCTCTCCCCGGTGCGCCGACTGGCCCCACAGTGTTGTGGGGGTGTAGCCTCTGTGGAGTGCTTCAGGGCGGCGTGCCGTAGGGGGGAAGGGCCTGCTCTTGGATTGGGCCATGTCCGATACGCTGGCGATGTGGGGGGTGGTGTCACCAGTGACCGTCTGGTGGGGTCTCGATGCTACAGCATCGTTGGCCTCACGGGCCCCCTTTTTCGGGGGGTCCTGGCCCTCAGGCCGTTCCTGACCCTGTGACCCTGTGATGTTGGGGGCTGTGACGGGGGTGTTTTGCTTCCCGTCCGTTCCCTGGTGGCATGTGGGATGCGCGCCTGAGTGGTCACGGGTCCTTCTGTGTGAAGGTAAGTCCCACGATCTGCTCACCCTGTGCGTTTGAGTTGCTAAACCCTCTTCGCACAGTCGGAACCGATTCCCTCCCGTCCCCCTCTAGGGGGGTCCAGGGGGCTCGGGTCCTCCCCGGTTCTGATGGTTGTGGGGGGCCTCAGCGGCATCTGTCGAGCTTCCGCTCTGCTCAGCTCCTGTGTTCCAAGAGAGCAGAGCGTAAGCTATACGATAATATAACGTCAGGTTATTCTATAACCCTAGTTATACGAGTATAGCGAGCGCTCTGCTCTGACTCACTGAGGACCCCGTGGTCTTCGCCTTCGGTGGTGAAAGACTTGGGAAGGAGCTGATGGTGTGGCCACGACCCCGCGTATGTAGAGGAGCAGATGTGGGTGTGGCCAGGCGGATGGGTGTGTGCATGTGGAGAAAATGATTCATTATTAGATTGGATAAAGGGGAAAACATCGCTGCCCGTGTGGTTCGCGATGTGACTGAAAAGATAAGTGCCCTGATGGACCTAAAGCTTACTGCCCTGACTGCAACACTGGAGGGCTTTAATAGCCGACTGTCAGACAATACCAAACGGATTACAGAGGCGGAATCCCGCATCTCAGCGGCCGAGGACAACTCATCAACAATAGAAAACAGACTGAAAAAGCTGGAAAAAACAGTGACGACTCTGCAACAGCGGGCGGAAGATGCCGACAATCAAAGCCGACGTGAAAGCGTTTGTATTATGGGTTTGAAAGAGGGGACAGAGGGCACACAACCTGTTAAATTCTTCGAGACCTGACTTCCAACTCTGCTTAATATCGATACAGAAAAAGGCAGTGTGAAGATTGACAGGTGTCTCAGGGCTGCAGGAGACATCCAGCCTGATAAAACCAGACCTGTGGTCATAAAATTTCAAACTATGCGAGATGCACAACGAATTATGACAGCAGCACGGGCGAAAGGCGTACTGAACTACGAGGGCAATAAACTTCTGATCAGACCAGACATCTCCTATCAGACCAGGATGGAAAGACGTAAATACAACACCGTGTGTGATCAGCTCATCAAAAAAGGGATACGATTTAAAATGCGCTTCCCTTCGAGACTAACTATTACACACAACGGCAAGGACCACTCTTTCAAGACCCCACAAGAAGCGGAAGACTTTCTGAAAGGCATGGATTAAAGGTACTGCCCACCATACACATGGATCGGACTGATGGAATGCGCTCATGCAGAACGGACTGAGGTCTCTCTCTCTCTCTCTCTCTCTCTCTCTCTCTCTCTCTCTCTCTCTCTCTCTCTCTCTCTAGTTTTGTTGCTTGTTTTTTTTTCTTCTTTTTTTCCTCCCCATTTTTATTTATTTTTTTACTGGCTCACTTCACATTATACTGGTATAGGTTATTATGTATTAAAAGACTAGTTTTTATGATTGAAATGTCCAGCTTTGATTTCAGACACACAAATATTGGGGCTCCCCCAACCCCCACAATGAGTTTGAATGGAGTAGTCCGGATAAAACTATGGCAAGCATATCTATAACCTATGGAGTGCTACAGTAGTTCATGGTTAGGATGATATTTTTTTTTATAGTCACCGTAATCTCCCGGGCTCTCCCCGCCTTTTTTTTTTTTTTTAATTTAATTTGTATCACTTTATCTGATATGGGCTATACAGTTTCATGATATGCTTTAGTCACGTGATTTATGGTTTAAATACTCTTAACTCCTTCAGATATCAAACAATGGATTAAAAATCATGATTATAGATCAGTGGTACAACTATCTTTGTCTTATTATTATTATTATTTATTACACAGTATTCATGCAATTCAGACAAACAAACAGACCAATGTAACTCCAATTTGAATATATACACAAACAAATATGATTAATTCCCATAGTTTATTATTATTATTATTATTATTATTATTATTATTATTATTATTATTATTATTATTATTATTATTATTATTATTATTATTATTATTATTATTATTATTATTATTATTATTATTATTATTATTATATATCCCCCCCCCCCTCTTCTCCTGATTGCAATTTTTCCTTTAACTCCATAAGGGCCACAATATGTGGAAAAAAATAATGGTAATAATAAATAAGAGGGATTAAACAGAAGAAAATGGTCATACTATTTTTGGTCAAATTATCGGATGCGAGTAGCCTATATTATCTTTAAATATCTGATTGAAATTACACCTACAGACAAGGAGTGAAGCTCCAGTACTGTTGGGTTCTGTAACTATTTACTACCAATTGATACGGTGGTGTGGGGATGGGGGGGGTGTGCGGAGAGGGGCCGATCTCTGTAGGGATTTTATCACTCGGTAGATTGGCCTTTTACTCTCCCGCGGCGGGACTCCTCTCAGCTTCACTGGAACGATGTTAATCATTTTAGCCCATCCATTAGGGATGGGCCGTATGTGTTTTATGTGTAACCCGTCTGTACAAGACGGTAGGGTTATTTTGTTTTATGTACTTCACCCCCTCCCCCCTCCGTTCACCTCCTCCTTATTCCAGCCATTTAGAGACCTGCCCACATTAGCTTCAAGAGGCTCCCAGTACGCACTCATGCAACACATTATGTATTATATTCGTTTTTGACATGAGTGATCTTAAAATTATAACCCTCAATGTGAAGGGTATAAATAATGTGGTCAAGCGTCAAAAAATATTGTCCTATCTGAAAAAGGAAAAATGTCAAATAGCCTTTTTACAGGAAACTCACCTGTCTGACATAGAACATATGAAATTACAGCGTAACTGGGTAGGCCAGGTATATCACTCCTCTTACAATACAAAAAGCCACGGAGTAGCTATTCTTGTACATAAGAATCTCCCATTTACCCTAGAAAAGGCGGTGTCTGACGATGAAGGGAGATTGCTTGCTATCAGGTTTCCTTTATAGTGAACATATCCTTCTGGGCTGTGTATACGCTCCTAATGTATTTGAGGCCTCCTTTTTCTCTAAATTACTGTCTGCAATATCCGCATTCTCAATTAACTACACCATCATCGGGGGAGATTTTAACTCCGCTCCCAATGCAAAAGTTGACCAGTCAACCCCACGACCTACTCTGTCTCGTAAAAGTGTCAGACTTGGAGAGCTATGTAATGATTTGGAGCTTTTGATGTTTGGAGAGTACTCAACCCAAGAACAAGAGACTTCACTTTTTTCTCTCGACCTCACCAGGTGTACTCTAGAATCGATTTTTTTCTGACGTCTAGAATGATATTGGATAGGACTAAGGAGTGTATAATAGGCACACAGACGCTCTCGGATCACTGTCCAGTTAGCCTGACTCTCCACATGCCATATAGGGACCCTGCCAGTAGACAATGGCGTTTGAATCCTTCTTTGATGAGCAGCCCCCCGTTTTTGGAATATATTACTAACAAATGGATGTTTTTCTTCTCTGTAAACAAAACCCCCGGGATGAGCCCCTCCACATTATGGGAGGCAGCAAAGGCATATCTCCGGGGCTGTATTATCTCGTACAATTCGGCTCAACGAAAAGAGGCCATCAAAAATCAACTGGAACTTGAAAAATGTATCTTAAAATTGGAATCTGAATGTAAACGTTCCTGGGCAAAAAATTTGGCAAAACAACTAGATGCCGCCCGTTCAGCTCTAGACCAACTTCTGACAAAACAAGCTAAGTCCACCATCTACGCTGCAAAGCACCAGTTCTATGAATCGGGAAACAAACCAGGTCGACTTTTGTCTCGACTGGCTAAAGGTACCTCTGACTTGCAGAGGAAAAACTTTCTTGATAAAATAACATTTCCATCACTATCTGAAGAACACAGAGAGTCTCTCTGTAAAGATATAACAGAGGAAGAAATACTCATAACGATAAAAACCCTTAAAGGGGGTAAGGCCCCAGGCCCGGACGGTTATGGCCCAGAATTCTATAAAAAAATTAGTAAGGTTATAGTCGGACCTCTGAGAGAGATGTATGCAGACTCATTACAAAGAGGCAGTCTTCCCCAAACTCTGAACTTGGCTAATATATCTCTCATCCTTAAAAAAGATAAACCAGCCGACGTGTGTGGCTCTTATAGGCCCATTAGCTTGATAGTGGTGGATAGTAAAATACTCTCCAAATTATTAGCAAGGAGGATAGAGGGACTGCTGCCTCTGATAATAAACCCAGACCAGACAGGTTTTGTACAAGGCCGACACTCCATTGCAAACGTGAGGCGGTTACTGAATGTTATACAGTACTCTAATCAGCTGAAACACAAAGCGCTAGCAGTGTCACTAGACGCGCAGAACGCTTTTGATAGAGTAGAATGGCGGTACCTGTTCGACGTCATGGAGAGATATGGACTTGGAGGGGATTTCCTTAAGTGGATTCTAACCATCTACTACTCTCCCATGGCCTGTGTCCTTACCAATGGTACCTGCTCTGAGCCTTTCCCCTTGGCAAGAGGCACAAGGCAAGGGGACCCCCTAAGCCCATTACTGTTTGCCGTAGCACTCGAACCGCTAGCAGAGGCTATCCGGTGTCATCATGAAATTGAGGGGGTCTCACTCACAACAGGGGGCACCCCCCACAAAATAGCTCTATATGCAGATGACATTATACTGTTTCTGTCCTCCCCGAAGAGGTCAGTGCCTACTGTCCTGTCAATTGTTAAAGACGTCTGCGCTATATAAGTAAATCTGAGGCAATGCCACTAGGAACCCTGACCCAATCAGACATCCCAGATAATTTTCCTTATAAATGGACTACGTCAGGATTCACATATCTTGGCATTAAAGTCTCTCCCAACTTAAAAGATATGGCACGTCTGAATCTGGCCCCAGTCACCACAGCGGTTAAGAGAGATCTGGAACGGTGGCATGACCTCCCACTATCGGTCATGGGACGGGCGAGTCTAATAAAAATGAACATTCTACCCCGCCTTCTATACCCCTTACAAATGCTTCCCATATGGGTATCCAAAAAAGATATTAAAGATCTGGAGAAGGCTTTTTCTAAGTTCATTTGGCATGGAAAGAGACCCAGGCAAAGATTTAAAATCTTGCAGCTACCAACCAGTAAAGCGGGCCTTGCCATGCCAAATATACTCTTCTATAACTGGGCCTGTCACGCTCGTTACATCTGGGAATGGTTACAAGCCTATCTACACAATAAGAACTGTGTGGACTCGTGGGGCTGCTCATCAAACTCACTATGGGCACTGGTAACCGGTAATAAAGATAAGATTCATAGGGAGATACGAGGCAATCCAATTATCTATAACTCTATCAGAGTGTGGCGACAGATTACCATCTACACAGGGAGAGGAGACCTAAGATCATTGCTAATACCAATCTCTAGCAACCATGAATTTGGACCTGGGCGCAGTTCGGCCATCTTTAAGACCTGGCACTCACTAGGGCTTCGTGTATTGGGGGATCTGTTTAGGGATGGTGTGTTGATGTCGTTTCAGCAACTGCAAACACAATTTAACCTCCCAAGAGAAATTTTTTTTGGTTTCTTGCAAATACGACTCACTACAGCTGCCAACGCCAATGGGATCCCTTTACAGCAAAACAGAGAACTTCTTATCCAACTGTAGTAAGGTATCACATTTCATCTCTGCGTTTTACTCACTGCTGTACTCACTGGACTCACAGGAGTTACCATCCCTCCGCAAATGGGAAAGAGATTTTAACAGTGAATATATTGAAGACGACTGGCAGGAGGCCATTGACTCAGTTAAAAAGGTTTATACTTGTAACAGACTAAGAGAAACACAATATAAAATTCTTCACAGATTACACATCACACCTGTGTTACTAAACAAAATGGACCATTCAATATCTCCATTATGTTCGAAATGTCAAACAGATATGGGCACCTATTATCACTACTTTTGGGAATGTAAGTGTATATCCAGGTTCTGGGGCCAAGTGGCACGTGAGCTGAGCGACATTTTCAAGGTGAAAATAAAGAAGGATCCAGGAGCTTTTTTACTGGGACTCCCATCAAAGGAAAATAATTTGACACCCTTACAATTCAAACTATTTGATAAACTTCTGCTTTCAGCCCGGAAATGCATTTTGATAAACTGGATTAAGGATAGGCCTCCATCCATACAGATGTGGTACAGAGAGATCTTCGGTGTGCTACCCCATGAAAGACACTGTGCAATGCATAGAGGCAACGACGCTTCCTTTCAGGATGTGTGGGCCCCACTATTGGACTACTTTCCTGCTACAATTTCTCAGATCCTTCTAAAGGCCCAATGCCCCATTGTATGGACAGACTTTGGATAGAAAAAAATTATATATGTATATATATGTATGCCTACATGTGAATGGGCTCGAGGCAAGTGCAGTACTGTGCAGTGCCTGTCTGGGTTAGATTTCCTTTTTTAGCTTGTTTTTCTTTTTGATCTGTTTTTGCTGGCATGACGGCATAGATGAACTGGAGGAACCCCCCCCCCCTTTCTGTCCCAATGTGTGTTTTGTAATGTAAGTAACTGTATGTGAAAAATCTTTTAAAAAACCAATAAAAATATCAAAAGAGATTGGATAAAGGGATAGTTCCAAGAGAGCAGAGCGCTCGCTATACTCATAAACTAGGGTTATAGAATAACCTGACATTCAGAGTGGTACAGTGTGTGTGAGCCTGTGCGGACTGAGGCAAGTAAAAGAAGCCTATTTTATTTGGGTCCTTGGGCCTGGAATGACCTCCACACACGTCTCAAACTGGCCTCTCCGATCTTCTTGTATTGTCTTAAACAAAAAAATATCGGAAAAATCCTTTCCACCTGCTGCTCCTGCTTTGATGTTGAATTTAAAATGTTGGTTGATTGCTATTGTTTTTGTATTTTCTTTTTTTATTGAATTAGACTTTTCATTTAAAATATCGGTTGTATGGTAGTCTACTGTATGTGTATTGTGTCTTGTTATGTCTGTTTTGTCATTTGTGCTCGGCCTTCTTGGCCAGATCACCGTTGAAAAAGAGACCTCGGTCTCGATGTTTTTTTATTTTCTGGTTAAATAAAGGTTGATTTGATTTGTATTTGAAATCTTTATTTCGAACGTGTAAATAAATCCCTTCCTCATCCCTGTACCTCGTGAACATCTCCTTATAATTGAGTTTAAATTGAGTTCTCCCCTCAGGTTTGATGATGCGTGTGTGTGTGTGTGTGTGTGTGTGTGTGGGGGGGGGGGGCAGTACCTCCTCTTCCTGCTGGTACTCTGCGATCAGGTTGAAGGGGATGGTGTAGAGCGTGCTGGACATGACCCCGAACACGCTGCAGAGGGTCAGGGTGGCGATGACGTTGGGGAAGAGGCCGATGAGGCCGGTGCCCATCCCGTACACGAAGTAGCCCACGAAGTAGAGGCCCTTCAGGCCGATGTAGGGCAGCAGGATACGCTGCACGTCTGGAAGAAAGAATCAAGAAGAGTCGAGAGGTTTATTTGTCACATACATACCAGGGCATACAGTGTAATGCGGGTGGTCATGCCCGCATCGATTGTGCAAAATACAATAATAAAAATAGGCATAAAGATGTGCATGATAGTGGCGGCTACGTGGCGCAGTGGGCAAGGCGCTCGCGACGAATGCTGGAGACTGAGCTCGAACACCGCTCTCCACATTGCTTTCAGTTTAGCTGGTCGTCCACAGTAATACATATTGGCCGTATTACGGGGATGGAAACTGAAGGGTGGGGATCGGGCGCTGTGGACAGCGACTCCTACAGGTCGGTTGGTGCGCCTGCGCAGTAGAATCAAGAAGCGACGAGGGCGGGGCCCCTCCAAAGCCCAGACCCCTGACGCTGAAAGATCGAGCCGTGCAGGTGAAAAGATGCGACTGCTGTTACCTCGAGTATCGGAGGGGACTTGTGCTATGTATGACTTAGTCCACATTGCAGCCGGCTTGTGGGAGGCATGAAACAGCGTTCGAAGACAGGGGAGGGTTGAATTGGACGATATGAAAATTGGGATGGGAGAAAAATAGAAAATGGGAGAAAAAGTGGATAAAAAAAAGATGTGATGATAAAAAAAGACATGATAAGTTCCTGAGAAACTGCACGTCTTGAAGAAAAAACAGAGTACACACATGAATCAGTTTAAAAAGATGTACAAACATTCTTTCTTAAATAGGTATCTGGAAGAGGAAGTGTGTTGATTGGGAGTATGTGTAAGATGTAAATAAAACATGTAAGAAATTATGTATATCATATGGTATTTATTTAGTATATATATATATTACATATTTATAGGTATATTTATATAAATTAGGGATGTTCGATATTGGCTTTTTTACCGATATCCGATATACCGATATTGTCCAACTCTTAATTCCCGATACTGATATCAACCGATACCGATATATGCAGGCCCCCCCCCCCCAAAAAAACTGAATAATTTCAGGTAATTAACATTACATATCTCTTGTCGTGGAATTAACACAACATTATGCATACTTTTGACAATAAATAAAATCTGAATGTTTTCTTACTTGCTTGCCTGGGTAAGTAAAGGTTAAATAAATGTATAGAGATACAGCATGTATACATATAATCAACAATAGACTAAATGATAATTTGTGATAGTTAAAAAGGGGTAGGAATTTTTTAAAGTGTATACTTCTTCCTACTCCTAGGGTAAACTATGATTTGTTTATCTGTTTCTCTTTTTGTTGTCTTTTTTTATTATCTTTTGTATATGTCAAATGAACAGATTTATTTTTGTTTTTATACTTAAAAAAAAATTGTTCATTCATTCATTAATGACAACCTATATATAGTAGAAGGTAAACGACACATGTGCTCCTTGCCGTTTGGTCTTCAGTTCTTTCCCTTCAATTAATTATGAATTGGCCTAAACGAGCTGTTCAGAATTGCTTCCCCTCAATGATGTCACAATCAATTAATCAATTAGCTGTGCTTTCCTGGAGCCAGGAACACTGCCGACTGAATCTACTGCCCAGTTTTAAAACCTCTTTCACGGGGGAGTCAGGCAGAGAAGGAAGAAACACATTTAAATGGTTGCGTGGTAAACGGTTGAGGTAATACGTAACTCAGGAAGCTTCCTGTAGTGTAGTTTCAGTGTGTTTGTACATTTTGTACATTTTGTACATATTTTATTAATAATGTATTTAACTTTTTTAATTAAATGTTTAGCAATATACTGTAGGCTGATGATAATGTGTAATACATGTTTATGTAAATACTATGTGCTGCTGAGACCAAGGACCACAATGGAAATAAGTCTTTTTTGTGCTATCCTCGATCATTTTAGGATGCATGACTTGTTGTAACATGTAATGTATTTTAATAATTGTCAAATAAACTAAACTAAACTAACGTGTGTTGCTCCAAACACCAAAACACAGTGTGTATAATACAAGAGTAGACAGATAAAGAACTCACATTTAGATTACATTTAGACTAGTTTCTTTGCAAAAATCTTAAACATGTTCCTCAGATTCAAGGAAGTTGGATACAATTGTTGAAAATGTACACAATTACGTCCCCTTTAAGTGTATATCTTGCCACTCTGATCTCACTATCTCCCTGCTGCTTGAAACTGGCTGTATATCATAGAGATACTTGTATGAGAAGATCTCCATCTTCAGAGCGCAGTGGGAGGTTGGGGTAGTGAGTACTCACTGATCATGGCATCTCTCTCTCTCCATGACAGCTCCCCTAACTATTCCCCATATTATCCTAGGCGACTGTTGCCATAGCAGCAGCATTACTTGCCTGCTGTTACGTTCATTCATTCCCATTATCCCCATATGCCCAACACCCTGTCTGGCAGGCTAACATAACTCCTTAATGGAGAGGAAAGTGTGGGTGTACTGTATGTGTGCGTGTGTCTGTTTTCGCTGTATGTTTAATGCGACCATATGTTAGCTGACCATAATAATCATGCACTCTGGGATTGCTGCCAACCTCCATTTCTCTGCACACACATGCAAACACACACACACACACACACACACACACACACACACGCACACACACACCCCGCTGAATGATTAATGTCCATGCTTACAGGAGTAGAGAGCAGAGGAGATGGCGTTGATGCACAGTCCCCAGCAGCCCACCTCTACCCCTCTCTCATACGTGATGTAGGCTGTCGAGTTGTGGTCGGCGTACGGGTCCCCCTTGAACACAATCTGTCGGAGAGGGACGGAGGAGAAGGCAGCTGAAATAAAGATCGACGTACGAGAGGTGAGAGGTCACTCGAGAAGTCACACGATAAGTCACACAAGAAGTCACTCAGGAAGTCACAATAGGTCACACAAGAAGTCACTCAGGAAGTCACACAATAAGTCACACAATAAGTCACACAATAAGTCACACAAGAAGTCACACAAGAAGTCACACAATAAGTCACACAAGAAGTCACACAATAAGTCACACAATAAGTCACACAAGAAGTCACACAATAAGTCACACAAGAAGTCACACAAGAAGTCACACAAGAAGTCACACAATAAGTCACACAATAAGTCACACAAGGAGTCACACAATAAGTCACACAATAAGTCACTAAGGAAGTCACTCAGGAAGTCACACAATAAGTCACACAAGAAGTCACACAAGAAGCCACACAAGGAGTCACACAAGGAGTCACACAAGAAGCCACACAATAAGTCACACAATAAGTCACACAAGAAGCCACACAATAAGTCACACAAGGAGTCACACAATAAGTCACACAATAAGTCACACAAGGAGTCACACAATAAGTCACACAATAAGTCACACAAGGAGTCACACAAAAAGCCACACAAGGAGTCACACAATAAGTCACACAATAAGTCACACAATAAGTCACACAAGGAGTCACACAATAAGTCACACAAGGAGTCACACAATAAGTCACACAATAAGTCACACAAGAAGTCACACAAGGAGTCACACAATAAGTCACACAAGAAGTCACACAATAAGTCACATAATAAGTCACACAAGGAGTCACACAAGGAGTCACACAAGGAGTCACACAAGGAGTCACACAATAAGTCACACAATAAGTCACACAAGGAGTCACACAAGAAGTCACACAAGAAGTCACACAAGGAGTCACACAAGGAGTCACACAAGGAGTCACTCACAAAGTCACAAGTCACACAAGAGGCCACACAAGAAGGTCCATGAAGAGTAGACGCTGGAAAAACGGCCAATGAAAAGTTTATTCAGGTTCTATTATCTTAACTAAACATTAAATACAACTTTCTCATGAAAAATATCTTCCTAAATGAGACAATATTTTCACTGGCACAGTGCCTAACTTCTGTCTAAAGATTCAGCACCATGGACAGGTCTGCTCAAAATAATTTATTTGGGGATGACATGACAAACAGATGCAATGATGAAAGATATAGTGACAAAAACAAAGGATGCAATGCATCATGAAAATACAAATTAAGCAAGCTCTATACATTACGAAATAAACAAAATACAATACGAAATAAACTAAATACAAATGGTGAACAATACTGTCATGTCTATGCCTCATTTCGGGTTAATTTCTTCCCCCTTCCTGATATCTGCCAACAGCGCTGCCATGTGAAAACTGCTCCGTGAGCAAACTGCGAGAGACCCAGTGTGAGAGAGAGACCCAGCGTGAGAGAGAGAGAGATAGAGAGAGAGAGAGATACCAAGCATGAGAGAGAGAGACCGAGACCCAGCGTGAGAGAGAGACCCAGCGTGAGAGAGAGAGAGATAGAGAGAGAGAGAGATACCAAGCATGAGAGAGAGAGACCGAGACCCAGCGTGAGAGAGAGACCCAGCGTGAGAGAGAGAGAGCGGACCCAGCATGAGAGAGAGAGAGAGACAGAGAGAGAGAGACAGAGAGAGAGAGAGCGGACCCAGCATGAGAGAGAGAGAGAGAGACAGAGAGAGAGAGAGAGAGAGAGAGAGAGAGAGAGAGAGAGAGAGAGCGGACCCAGCATGAGAGAGAGAGAGACAGAGAGAGAGAGAGAGACAGAGAGAGAGACAGAGAGAGAGAGAGATGCTTGTCTTGATAAAACAGGATTGTCCTAAGCAGGAAGCCCTGCGTTATTTTCTTTCCTAGACGCATTTCTCGGAGACGCTCTCTGATTGGCCACTGACTGACGCTCTCTGATTGGCCACTGACATGTTTGCCCAATCGCGTGACGAGCTGTGTCTTTGCCCATTTCCGCGTCGAACAGCCTGCCAAGTACCTGGCGTTCTATCGCCATGCTCTAAGACAAACTCTAACCGTAACCAACTTCGAAAGAGTGCCTAAGCTTAACCAGTGTAGAAACAGGCGTCGGCCAATCAGAGAGTGTCTCAGAGAAATGCGGCTAGGAAAATAAATAACGCGGAAGCCCTGTCCTAAGCAGGAAGCCCTGTCCTAAGCAGGAAGCCCTGTCCTAAGCAGGAAGCCCTGTCCTAAGGAGGAAGCCCTGTCCTAAGCAGGAAGCCCTGTCCTAAGGAGGAAGCCCTGTCCTAAGGAGGAAGCCCTGTCCTAAGGAGGAAGCCCTGTCCTAAGGAGGAAGCCCTGTCCTAAGGAGGAAGCCCTGTCCTAAGGAGGAAGCCCTGTCCTAAGCAGGAAGCCCTGTCCTAAGGAGGAAGCCCTGTCCTAAGGAGGAAGCCCTGTCCTAAGCAGGAAGCCCTGTCCTAAGCAGGAAGCCCTGTCCTAAGCAGGAAGCCCTGTCCTAAGGAGAAAGCCCTGTCCTAAGGAGGAAGCCCTGTCCTAAGGAGGAAGCCCTGTCCTAAGCAGGAAGCCCTGTCCTAAGCGGACAGCAGCATTTGGTAAATGGTGCATTTATATAGCGCTTTTATCCAAAGTGCTTTACAATTTGTTCCTCACATTCTACCCATTCACAACCATGCAAGGTGCCAACCTGCTCAGCGGGAGCGGTTAGGGGTTAAAGTTAAGTGTCTTGGTCATGGACACCTCGACGCGCTGCCCGGGGGAGGAGCGGAAATCGGAAATGGAGCGTCACCCCAGCATTTTCACCCGTCCATAATCGGACAGCGGCCGATGGGCTTGGTCTCTGAAAGGTTGAGCCTTGAGAGTCAATGCATCACCCCTGCTGTTTTAAAAAAAACAATCAGAGCGCTTTAGCCTCATCCTCTACCGCTGTTTACACAGGTTAAGTGGCTTTCCTTCCAATCCTGGTGGCCAGGTCTATGGACATGATTTCTTGTCCTCTGGAATTGGTCTTTCGCTTATTTTTTTAGACAGCCCGTCTTTCTCGACTGTGAAATTCTATTGATCAGCTATTTCTGCCTGTCACCAGGGTTTTGGTGATACTGTAAGCCTCTCTGCAGGCCTCCTCCAAGGCTGTGCACGGTATCACTCCTCCCAGAATGCCTGGTCATCAATGAAAATTTATTTCCGAAAGGAAAATAAAGTAGTTTGAAGTTGAAGTTGAAGTCTTCCCTTTGTGGTTACAATTCACAACTCCCACGCTGCGTCAGCGGGCATTTCTTATCCATCCCTGTTCAAATTCTTCTCCTCTTTTATAAACAGCTAGCATTTTTTCTTCTTCTCAGGAATGAGCACTTTTTTATGAGTAAAGCAGATTCCCTGGGCATCCGAGCAGCATGGGGGAAGGGGAGGTACAGGTATGGGCAGGGTAATAGAAGAAATACATAAATATAGGCAATAAAATAACATCTGAATGTAAAAATATGAGAAAGATAAACAGTATACACAAGGTGCAAGTGAGGGTCTGTACCCTGACGGGCATGATATACGTCATATGTTATAGTCATCATCATCATCATTTATTTATTCGTACATGGAATTACCACAGTCCAAGAGTACATATTAATATGATCCACCAAATTCCATGGTCGAAAGGAACAGGAAGAAAACATCTTATATACCTGCCCCTACACACATACAGCACACTGATAGACTTATTGCAATGTCCCCAAACCAAACAGAATGTACATACCCATTTTGCAAAAATGGAAACATCAACACAACTAAATTAAATCAACATAAATAAACATATTTTGTGTATCTATCAGTCAAACCACATTCCTAATAGTTCTCCAGCTGATGGCAGCAGTCAATGTCCATGGTTGGGGAGCCTGAGTTGTGCAATAGTCACTTTTGGTGAGTTGTTTCTATACAATTCACTTATATGACATTTAGGTATGACACAGGACTACACAAGCATTTTTTGTATAGAAATGTGTCAACAGACTAAAGCAGGGAACCACAATATTTTACATACGAATTATGCAGAATGTAATATCATAACTGTCTATTATTTGTCTTGCAATTGAGCCAATTTTCGTTAGGTACGGTTTTGAGGTGTGTGTTCAACAGAATGCAGTATCAAAAACACATTCACAAAAAGTATGGGTTACTGAATGCTGAACTGCACTGTTATAATCACTAAGCCATTGTAAGACCTTACCTGTGTCCCTGTATCACTTGTCTCTGCTGCCCTTTGATTAAAAAACGTCCCTATGTCCATTTTCCTTTTTTTTTTTGGCATATTTCAGTTAGTCACAGTAAAAGTCACCTAGTAAAAGTGAGATAATTGACAATATCAAAACATGCTAGGGCTGTACCGAATAGTTCGAAGCTTCGTTCATAATGTTGACATTCGAATTCTAAATCAACATAACAAATTGTAATTATAAAAAAAAAAAGATAAAATATATATATATATATATATATTAAAATTTGCCAAGGTATGGCGAGTGCCATACCTTGCCATACCAAAACGATGCCCCTGGATCCAGGCCACCAGGCGTACTGTGGTCTGTCTGTGAGGTAGTCAGTGATCCAGGCTGTACTGTGGTCTGTCTGTGAGGTAGTCAGTGATCCAGGCTGTACTGTGGTCTGTCTGTGAGGTAGTCAGTGATCCAGGCTGTACTGTGGTCTGTTGGTGAGGTAGTCAGTGATCCAGGCTGTACTGTGGTCTGTTGGTGAGGTAGTCAGTGATCCAGGCTGTGGTCTGTTGGTGAGGTAGTCAGTGATCCAGGCTGTACTGTGGTCTGTCGGGGAGGTAGTCAGTGATCCAGGCTGTACTGTGGTCTGTCTGTGAGGTAGTCAGTGATCCAGGCTGTACTGTGGTCTGTCTGTGAGGTAGTCAGTGATCCAGGCTGTACTGTGGTCTGTCTGTGAGGTAGTCAGTGATCCAGGCTGTACTGTGGTCTGTTGGGGAGGTAGTCAGTGATCCAGGCTGTACTGTGGTCTGTTGGGGAGGTAATCAGTGATCCAGGCTGTACTGTGGTCTGTTGGTGAGGTAGTCAGTGATCCAGGCTGTACTGTGGTCTGTCGGTGAGGTAGTCAGTGATCCAGGCTGTACTGTGGTCTGTCTGTGAGGTAGTCAGTGATCCAGGCTGTACTGTGGTCTGTCTGTGAGGTAGTCAGTGATCCAGGCTGTACTGTGGTCTGTTGGGGAGGTAGTCAGTGATCCAGGCTGTACTGTGGTCTGTTGGGGAGGTAATCAGTGATCCAGGCTGTACTGTGGTCTGTTGGAGAGGTAGTCAGTGATCCAGGCTGTACTGTGGTCTGTTGGTGAGGTAGTCAGTGATCCAGGCTGTACTGTGGTCTGTTGGAGAGGTAGTCAGTGATCCAGGCTGTACTGTGGTCTGTTGGGGAGGTAGTCAGTGATCCAGGCTGTACTGTGGTCTGTTGGTGAGGTAGTCAGTGATCCAGGTGTACTGTGGTCTGTTGGTGAGGTAGTCAGTGATCCAGGTGTACTGTGGTCTGTTGGGGAGGTAATCAGTGATCCAGGTGTACTGTGGTCTGTTGGGGAGGTAGTCAGTGATCCAGGCTGTACTGTGGTCTGTTGGGGAGGTAGTCAGTGATCCAGGCTGTACTGTGGTCTGTCGGTGAGGTAGTCAGTGATCCAGGCTGTACTGTGGTCTGTTGGGGAGGTAGTCAGTGATCCAGGCTGTACTGTGGTCTGTTGGTGAGGTAGTCAGTGATCCAGGCTGTACTGTGGTCTGTCGGTGAGGTAGTCAGTGATCCAGGCTGTACTGTGGTCTGTTGGAGAGGTAGTCAGTGATCCAGGCTGTACTGTGGTCTGTTGGAGTGGTAGTCAGTGATCCAGGCTGTACTGTGGTCTGTTGGAGAGGTAGTCAGTGATCCAGGCTGTACTGTGGTCTGTTGGAGAGGTAGTCAGTGATCCAGGCCACCAGGCCGTGCTCCAGCCGCATCACCGTGAGCTTCTCCACTAGCCGTGAAGGCTGGATGGTGCTGAAGGTGCTGGAGAAGTCGAAGAACATGATTCTCACTGAGCTGTGCGGCCTCTCCAGGTGCACGTAGGCTCTGTGGAGCATGTAGATCAGCGGTTCTCAAACTACGGGTCGCGACCCAAAGTGGGGTCGTGGGTAGGTGACAGTGGGGTCACGCAATGGCAAGTAGAAAAAGTCAGCTAGAAGTCAGATGATTGACAGGGGCTGGCGTGAGCTGGGAAGTGTAGTTTTTATTTTAATTCGAAAGCCCTGGGTCTCTTCTCTCAAAAGACTACACTCAAGTTAAGTTACGCCAAATCCTTGCGTCTATACGCGTTTTTTTTCAACTCGAGAGCCACATTCTCTCTTTTTTTTTTTATTATTATTTTTTTATACATATTTTGGCTAAATATGCCTTGTTTCATACTTACTTACTTATCCTCTTCGTCCCGGTTGGGGCATAAGGCCGCAATCATACACTGCCACTGAATCCATACACTGCCACTACTATCACCGACATCTAAGAAGGGAGATCCCCCCTTGAATGGCCCTTTTAATGTTTCTCTGTTCCACACTGCCTGTGGAGCATTTTCCCCCTATTGTTAGGTTTTAGTGAGTTTTTCCTTACCTTCGCGTGGGGTATGTCTGGGAGTGTTTGCATTCTATTATTTATTAGCATTTATTTTAAATTTGTTGGACCTTATGGTGTTCTTGTTTTGTTCTTGACTTATTGTTATGTTTCTTCTTGACTTGTTTAAAGAAGACGTGTCCAGCCCATGGGGACATTAACGTGTGTTGTCGGGCCTTACAAATAAATTTGATTTGAATCCTGTCTCGTGCTTTGGCCTGCGCTTCGTCCCAGGAAAGACCCATCTCCTTCAGCTCCATCATCACTGTCCTTCGCCAGGTGTTCTTTGGTCTACCCCTCTTTCTCTTCCCAACTGGGGTCCATCTCAAGGCAACTTTGGGTAACCTTTCATTGGGCATCCTCAATACATGACAGAGCCATCTTAACCTCCGTCTCCTTATCTCAAGGGACATATGCAAGCTGCCTGTCTTCTTATAAAGTTCCTCATTCGAGATTCTATTTGGCCAAAAGATGTTGCAGATCCTACGTAAGCAGCTATTGTGGAAGACGTCCCCAGGCCATCAGGCTGCTCAACGAACAATAACACTATGCAACAACCATCAAATGCACTCACAGCACACACATCCACACGCACACACTCACTTTAAACAAACAACACACTGCAGCACCCACTCTCCACACTTTAGAACACCTAAACACACTTTATATTTATTGGCAAAGGATTTGCACTACAACTTGTACACCTTACTGTAAATTGTACCTAAATTGTACCTCATCCCATTTCTGCTTTGCAATATATAGTATTGTATATTAGTACATTGCATAGTACAGTATATTGTATATTGTATGGTAACTCAGTTACTTCTATTCTGCATCGAACATTGTACATATGTCTATACTGAACACTGTGACTTCTATTTCTATTTTTATTTCCATTTTTACTTCTATTTTTACATGCTATACTATTTTATTTCATACTTATCTTGTCTAGCACAGTCTCTGGAGCGTAACAGTAAGAAGCATTTTGTATAAAAGTATTCTGTACTTCTGTATGACAACTATTAAAGAAACTTGAAATTTTCTCATATCCTGTTTTGTTACTCTCCAGCACTCAGAGCCATATAGCAGGACAGACTTAACATTGCTGTTGTAGAGCCTGAGTTTGGTTTTAAGGCTATATTGTTTAGACTTCCAGATGTTGCGAAGTTGGCTGAAAGCACCTCTTGCTTTGTTGAGACGCTGTCTTTTTGCGTTCCACTTTCACTGCTTATGAGGCTTCCGAGCCGAAGTATGTAAAGTCTTCTACACATTCCAACGCCTCTCCATCGATGGTGATTGGAGGTGCTGTTGGGGCATTGATGCACATCACCTGGGTCTTTTTCTGGTTGATGTAGAGACCAGTTCACTTTGCATAATTGCTTAGCCGGTCAGACTTCTCCTGGAGGTGGCTACGAGTGGATGACATGACGGCCAGAACGTCTTGTTTCATAGTCGCCAAAAAAAATCCTAAATAAAATGGGGTCGTGGTACAGTATAAAACATTTTGAGAACCCCTGATGTATAGATGATGGCGTCCTCCACCCCAATGTTTGCCGGGTATGAGAACTGCAGGGGGTCGAGGGAGTCACACACCCGGGGCTTGAGGTGTGACGTGGCTCGGGAGGTAGAGCAGTCATCTGGCAATCCGGAGGTTCCCGGTTCGATTCCCCGCTCCTCCCGGGCAGCGTGTCGATGTGTCCTTGAGCAAGACACTTAACCCCTAATTGCTCCCGATGAGCAGGTTGGCACCTTGTGTGAATGTGTGAGTGAATGTGTGAGTGAATGGGTAAAATGTGAGGAACAAAATTTGTAAAGCGCTTTGGATAAAAGCACTATATAAAAAAGCAGCCATTTATGACGTCAGAGCGACTGGCCTGTAGTCGTTGAGGGTGCTGGGGCGTCCTTTCTTGGGCACCGGGACAATGCAGGAGGTCATCCAGCGCTGGGGCACCCTCTCCAGTCACAGGGAAAGGTTGAAGAGGTTGAAGAGGTGCTGAAACAGTGCTGCCAGCTGCCCAGTGCATGCCTTGAGCACCTGGGTTGCCGGTGTTGTCTGGTCCTCTGGCCTTGAGCACCTGGGCTGGTGTTGTCTGGTCCTCTGGCCTTGAGTACCTGGGGTTGTCTGGTCCTCTGGTCTTGAGCACCTGGTGTTGTCTGGTCCTCTGGCCTTGAGTACCTGGGGTTGTCTGGTCCTCTGGCCTTGAGCACCTGGTGTTGTCTGGTCCTCTGGCCTTGAGTACCTGGGGTTGTCTGGTCCTCTGGTCTTGAGCACCTGGTGTTGTCTGGTCCTCTGGCCTTGAGTACCTGGGGTTGTCTGGTCCTCTGGCCTTGAGCACCTGGTGTTGTCTGGTCCTCTGGCCTTGAGCACCTGGGGTTGGTGTTGTCTGGTCCTCTGGCCTTGAGTACCTGGGGTTGTCTGGTCCTCTGGTCTTGAGCACCTGGGGTTGGTGTTGTCTGGTCCTCTGGCCTTGAGCACCTGGTGTTGTCTGGTCCTCTGGCCTTGAGCACCTGGGGTTGGTGTTGTCTGGTCCTCTGGCCTTGAGTACCTGGGGTTGTCTGGTCCTCTGGTCTTGAGCACCTGGGGTTGGTGTTGTCTGGTCCTCTGGCCTTGAGCACCTGGTGTTGTCTGGTCCTCTGGCCTTGAGCACCTGGGTTGGTGTTGTCTGGTCCTCTGGTCTTGAGCACCTGGGGTTGTCTGGTCCTCTGGTCTTGAGCACCTGGGGTTGTCTGGTCCTCTGGTCTTGAGCACCTGGTGTTGTCTGGTCCTCTGGTCTTGAGCACCTGGTGTTGTCTGGTCCTCTGGTCTTGAGCACCTGGTGTTGTCTGGTCCTCTGGTCTTGAGCACCTGGTGTTGTCTGGTCCTCTGGTCTTGAGCACCTGGGGTTGGTGTTGTCTGGTCCTCTGGTCTTGAGTACCTGGGGTTGTCTGGTCCTCTGGTCTTGAGTACCTGGGGTTGTCTGGTCCTCTGGTCTTGAGCACCTGGGGTTGGTGTTGTCTGGTCCTCTGGTCTTGAGCACTTGGTGTTGTCTGGTCCTCTGGCCTTGAGCACCTGGTGTTGTCTGGTCCTCTGGTCTTGAGCACCTGGTGTTGTCTGGTCCTCTGGCCTTGAGTACCTGGGGTTGTCTGGTCCTCTGGTCTTGAGCACCTGGTGTTGTCTGGTCCTCTGGTCTTGAGCACCTGGTGTTGTCTGGTCCTCTGGCCTTGAGCACCTGGTGTTGTCTGGTCCTCTGGTCTTGAGCACCTGGTGTTGTCTGGTCCTCTGGCCTTGAGCACCTGGGGTTGTCTGGTCCTCTGGTCTTGAGCACCTGGGGTTGTCTGGTCCTCTGGTCTTGAGCACCTGGTGTTGGTGTTGTCTGGTCCTCTGGTCTTGAGCACCTGGGGTTGTCTGGTCCTCTGGTCTTGAGCACCTGGTGTTGTCTGGTCCTCTGGTCTTGAGCACCTGGGTTGGTGTTGTCTGGTCCTCTGGCCTTACACTGATCTTGGAAAGCTGCCTCCGCACCTGGCTGTTAGTGAAGGTCAAGGGTGGGGGAGGGGGGCAAGCTTCTGTCTCTGGGGGTAGTGGGCTGGTGGCTGGGGCGGTTGGGCAGTCTTGAGCTGCTCTGTGTCCCCTGCCATGAAAGCCCTCTTTTGTCTGTTTAGTAGTTCTTTATGTCACAGTATGGTACATTGGTACATGCAGTACTACGACAGCCACTGTAGTGTCACACTGGCCATCAGTGTAACTAGTAAGAGTAGGATATGTAAGAATGCTCTTTGTCGACTATAGCTCTGCCTTCAACACCATACTCCCCCGTAAACTCATCAGTAAACTCCAAACCCTGGGTCTGTGTAATACACTGTGTAACTGGGTGCTGGACTTCCTCACAAACCGCACACAAGCCGTCAGACTGGGCAACTACACCTCGTCCACCCTGTCTCTCAGCACCGGCGCCCCGCAGGGTTGCGTACTCAGCCCACTACTGTACACCCTGCTCACACATGACTGTTCCCCCTCCTACCCCTCCAATTACATCATCAAGTTCGCAGACGATACCACAGTTGTGGGTCTCATAACAAACAACAATGAGTCTGCCTACAGGAGGGAGGTGGAGGACCTTATAGTCTGGTGTGATAATAACAACCTGGCGCTCAATATAAAGAAAACAAGAGAGATTATAGTGGATTTTAGAAGATCAAGGCCTGACCACTCCCCTCTGCTCATCAACAACGAAGTAGTGGAGAGGGTCACTGAGTTCAAGTTCCTGGGTCTCAGTGTGAGTGAGACCCTGTCTTGGAGCACCAACACCGCCTCAGTGATCGGAAAAGCTCAGCAACGCCTATACTACCTAAGGAAGCTGAAGCAGGCTGGCCTGCCACGAAATCTCCTTGTCAACTTTTACCATTGTGCGGTTGAGAGTGTGCTGACCTACGGTGTGTCTGTGTGGTTCTCCAGCTGCACAAAGGCAGAGCAAGAGGCTCTACAGAGGGTGGTGAAGGCGGCAGGCAGGATCGTCGGGACTCCTCTACCAAACATCACCTCCGTCTTCACCTCCCGCTGCCTCCACCGCTCCAAATGTATCATCAAGGACCAGTCGCACCCAGCACATCACCTCTTTCAGCTCCTTCCCTCAGGGAGGAGATACCGGTCAATACATGCTAAGAGTACACGATTTA
>NC_140176.1:107144836-107317950 GCF_963971535.1 Notolepis coatsorum
GAAGTCTGAGTGCATTTATTACACGTGAGGAGATTATTTCATTGGATTGGATTGGATTGGATTTCATGGACCATCTGGTGGTTTTGACTTTGAGTGTTACGTCAGGGTTTACGTCAGTCAGGGTTACCTGCTAGAGATACTCTTTTGATTGTTGTATATTCTGTATTATTGTATAGTATTGTGACACTGTTTATTTTTTATTACTTGTGTGTATACTATCATATTGTATAGTATTGTGATATTATGTTTATTTTGTATTACTTGTGTGTATAGTAGGGATGTCCCGATCACGTTTTTTTGCTCCCGATCCGATCCCGATCATGTGATTTTGAGTATCTACTGATACCAATATTTCCCGATCCGATAAAAAAAATCTTTAAATAATTTTTTTTTTAATTCAACAAACATGACCATGTTCATGTCTTAAACTCATACCGAGGCCTTAGTTTTGGTTTTAAATTGCATATCATCACATTGTCACACAGAGCAGAAGAATTTTGCCAAAACAAACCAATAGTATCCAGCTGCAGAACGGCAGACCAGCCACACTCTCAGACCCAAACGCATTTCCTTTTATTTAATTATACATCAAATGATTTATGTCAAGGATTGCAATGCCTCGCTTGAATGAAGTTAACTTTTCACCTGGATAACGTCAACATTCAGGGTGAATGTAATGTGAGAAATTGGGATAAAAAAAAATTAAATAAAAATTTGGGCTGAGTGTGGCTGGTCTGCCGTTCTGCAGCTGGATACTATTGGTTTGTAAAATTCTTCTGCTCTGTGTGACAATAAATAAATGAATGATGATATGCAATTTAAAACCAAAACTAAGGCCTCAGTATGAGTTTAAGACATGAACATGGTCATGTTTGTTGAATAAAAAAAATAAAAAATATATATATATATAATAATCCCGATTTTTATTTATTTTCTTTGCCGATCCCGATCTTCACGTGATCGGCCCCAATCCCGATCACGTGATCGGAACATCCGTAGTGTATAGTATAATATTGTATAGTATTGTGACATTGTTTATTTTTTATTACTTGTGTGTATTGTATCGTAGTGTATAGTATTGTGATATTATGTTTATTTTGTATCACTTGTGTGTATTGCATCATATTGTATAGTATTGTGATATTATGTTTATTTTGTATTACTTGTGTGTATTGCATCATATTGTATAGTATTGTGATATTATGTTTCTTTTGTATTACTTGATTTTATGCTTATTTTCTATTACCAGCTCCTTAAATTCAAACCCGTAATGTTGTTGTACGCAAGTATAGTCACAATAAAGTATATTCTATTCTATTCTATTCTAGAGCAACATTAACACTTTAACTGCCACACACGAGATATCTCGGGTTTATTTTTATGTGGTTGAAAGCCACTCACGCGAGCCTACCCGAGTATACATGAGCACCGCCGGAGATCATATGTGGAAAAAAGCGCCCCCTATCGTCTCCCAGATGACATAAGGGATTTTGGAATGGACTCAATGAAAATGGATGGGGAAAAAAATCCGGTACTCCACATTTTCCAGTCCACTGATCCAGCCGGGGTTACCACAGTTCATTCTGGAGCCTCTGAGCCCCGCTGATCATGGAGTTCTACTGTATCGCGTTGGATCTATACACTTATCGATTTTTTCTAATGGTGATCAGGAATTGGAATATACCAGTTGGATACCATCTGATGTCAGGTAAGGAATCTATGTTATCATTGTTAGGATAATCAGACTAATTTTGATGAAGTTATAAGCTGTTTTGTGAAATGGGCTCTTTCGGTTTCACTGTAAAAGTCCAAGAGGAAATCAACGCGGCGATTATCCGTGCGCGGCCCGAATGTGCTTGCGTGCACGTATAATATTGATCATCTAGCGTTTATTTGAAAACGATTCATAAAAAGGCAGACGAATATCAACGTTGTGGAATATTCCAGTAAAAGACGATTTTCATAGAATGGTCCAGAATGGGCTGTTTTTTTTATCTCAAAACGGGTGCTTTTCTAAATGCTCTGAAACGGAAATGACGCGATAAAAAACCAATCTGCCTTGACAGCACTGACTGGAAAATAGTCTTTGATAATGCGATGGGCAGATTAGACACATAGCCATAATTTAAAACATAGATTAGGCGATATTAATGTTAACATTGAAGTGGATGGTGGCATCAAGGGGGTAAAAAGGAAAACCCGGCGTGGCACTCAAAGTGTTAAAGGTGGTGTAGGCAATTTCCGAGAAATGAGAGAAGAGTGAGCTTACATGTCCAGATGAAATTAGAGCGAGCTCTTCTTCATGGACTGGTTGCTAAGCGCTGTGTACACGCCATAGCGGTTTTCCACAGCACCTAGAGCTTTAACCCTTTCACTGCCACACGACAGAAGGCTAACCCTTTACTATCACACAACCCATCCGCGGAGCTAATGATGCTAATGGTGGAGCATCGCCGTCGGTTGTGTGATAGTAAAGGGCTAACCTTCTGTATTGTCACAGTGAAAGGGTTAACCGGCTGTCGTGTGGCAGTGAAAGGGTTAAACTGGAGTTACTATTCCCCAGCCTCTGATTGGGCAGGTGGTTGTGTACATGTGATGGTGGTGTCTGTTGATGTTTTCCCATTGCGACCCCCCGCAAAGCCTCTGATTGGTAGATAAGATTCAGGCGTGGCACAACCTTCTCCTTCAGGTTATCCCTTCCTTCCTCGAGGGTGTTGCTCTGGAGGAATACATGCACTCTGACCCGAGGCTCCTATATAATAGGGCGCAAGTGGCGGCCGGTGATCCCTATAGTAGGAGCAATAGTCAATTTTGGTGAGTTGTTTCTATACAATTCACGTATGACATTTAGGTAAGATTAATGAACAAAGGGACAGCTTGATAAATTAGTTCATTGATGCCTGGTAATATCTTATATCTGTGCTTAGGCTGCACCCTGCTCTCTGTGTCTCCCTTTGTGCATGTGGCGTGACCTGATGACCTCTGGCTGAAGGCTCCTTCCACACACAGGGCCGGCTCCCTCCTCACACACATGCACGCGCACACGCACACACACTCACGTGCACACGCACACACTCACGTACACACGCACACAAGCTGTCACGCCTTTGATTGATGGAGATGTTGTTCCGAGAAGGGGTCTTCTACATCTGGAACCAATTAGCCCCCCTTCTTCTGACCAAGCACACACACAGCCTAGCGAGCACACAACACACAAACACCCATGTTACACACACAGAGACATACACACACACCCCCCTCCCCTTTCTCTCCCCATCCAAGAGTGTATAAAATGACATGTAATATGGACATTCTGCCTCCTTCTTCTACTGGTGATGTGCCCGCGCGGGGTAACTGTCTTCTTCTCTGTGAATAAAAGCTCCGTTTGAGAAATACTCTGTCTCCGCCCGTCTTTCGGCCGACTGGTCCACAACTATATCAATTAAGAATTCACGAGGGATAGGAAATCCCTAACAAATGGAGGTTCCAGTGAGAATTGATGTGTTCCAGCCGCAACCAACGACGGAACGGGGAATGGAGACGCGGAGGAGGAGAAGACGATGCAGAAGATCCAGACATTCACTACCAGCTGTCTGCAGCGCGTCTGAACCAGGGGTGAGATACCAGCAGCCCCTCAGACGTCCGTGACCAGACCACCAGACGACCGGATGACAGGCAGGAGGAGATGAAGGACAGACGGGCCAGGATGAGAGGCAGACCACCGGAGGAGATGGCAGCTGTGCGAGAGGCCGGAGATGACCACCGCAGCACCGGAGATCAGCGACAGCAGCCAGGCACCACACCACATGCACCGCAGATCATAGGCACCGCCGCAAGTCGTCTACGACACGCAGTTCATCCACGACGAGAACGGGGGAAGCGGCCGCAGGGGAGACACTGAGCTGAGTTGGAGTGACGGTGGGGCCGGCCGGCGAGAGGTGGAGGGGACAGTCTGAGACACTGGGAAGGCAGCGGACCGGAGGAGGCACGTTTGCCTAGGGGACCGCACCCTGGAACGGGAACCAGCTCAGGAGGAGACACACATCCCCTAGAAGACGGGACCAGGGGTGCACTGTAAATAGAGGGGGGGTTCCTCTGGGTTAGGTGAATGAGTAAGGGGGGTCCGACGGGGTTACGTGTATCTCCTGTTAAGTTGCCAGAATTGTGTTTCTTTCTTTCTCTCTCTCTCTCTCTCCCGCTCTCCCCCCTCCCTCTATCTCTCTCTCTGCTCTCCTGATGTTGATTATCCCGTCTGGTATTGGATGTGATGCATGTAATGAGGTGACAATCGACGGATACAGATCAATGAACTGTGTGTTTGACGTATATATTTAACGTCAAAAAGGGGGAATTGATAAATTAGTTCATTGATGCCTGGTAATATCTTATATCTGTGCTTAGGCTGCACCCTGCTCTCTGTGTCTCCCTTTGTGCATGTGGCGTGACCTGATGACCTCTGGCTGAAGGCTCCTTCCACACACAGGGCCGGCTCCCTCCTCACACACATGCACGCGCACACACACTCACGTGCACACGCACACACTCACGTACACACGCGCACAAGCTGTCATGCCTTTGATTGATGGAGATGTTGTTCCGAGAAGGGGTCTTCTACATCTGGAACCAATTAGCCCCCCTTCTTCTGACCAAGCACACACACAGCCTAGCGAGCACACAACACACAAACACCCATGTTACACACACAGAGACATACACACACACCCCCCTCCCCTTTCTCTCCCCATCCAAGAGTGTATAAAATGACATGTAATATAGACATTCTGCCTCCTTCTTCTACTGGTGATGTGCCCGCGCGGGGTAACTGTCTTCTTCTCTGTGAATAAAAGCTCTGTTTGAGAAATACTCTGTCTCCGCCCGTCTTTCGGCCGACTGGTCCACAACTATATCAATTAAGAATTCACGAGGGATAGGAAATCCCTAACAAGCTACAGTATGTAAATTGTAAACCTATTTTTTTTTTCATTCCAGTTGATCATAATGATCATGATCATACTACGGAGCGATCACTGCATTGGAGCGAGAGAGAGGTAGAGAGAGGAGATTGATGATCTCTCTCTCTCTCTCTCTCTCTCTCTCTCTCTCTCTCTCTCTCTCTCTCTCTCTCTCTCTCTCTCTCTCTCTCTCTCTCTCTCTCTCACACACACACAGCATTAAGTACCTCACGTGGAATCCCATGCAGATCAGACCTAGTATACAGTATTATGAATAACTTCAGTATGAGTACAGCATATTATTTTGCATATTGTTAAAAGAGCCAAGGCTGGCTTGCGTAAATTAAACATAATGATTTACCATCAGAAGAGTTGACATTCAGCTGTCCACAAAAAAAAGAACTCCAGTAACAGTCCATGGGCATGTTGTCTCTGTCCCCGTCGTTTGAAAAAGCAGGCATGATGGAAAACAAAATGCACATTTACATACATGACTGCATCCAGCTACAGCGTGTTGTTGTTGTTGTTCTTACCGAACCAGCTAAGCTTTGTGGTCCAGGCTTGAACTTTCCATAAAAGTGTCCATATAAATCCATTTAGTTAGATCCAACACTGTCTGAATGTACAGTATCTTGTGATTATTATCAATTTCTGACAACTACTAGCTGAGCGTATATTTTCCTGGTAGACCCTCGAGGTGATTCGGGACACGATGTCACGTGCCACTCTCAGCCAATAGAGTGACTACTTCGAGCGCTAGAGGAAAGCGCCCTCGGATATCGTATTTGACGGCGCTGATTGGATACAATTTTGTTGCATTTTGCCCTGTGAGTTGCGCACTGACGGTGAAGCTGAAGTATAGTGCCCATGAAAAGAGGTTGGAGGGGGCTAGGGGCCGGGGGATGAATAGGATGCGCAAAGAATTCTTTCTTCTTCTTCTTTCCACGAGGGGGGGGTGGCGCCCTAGCGCCATCTATGGACCAGCCGCCACTGTAGGGCACTCTACACTCTTGACATCTTGGTAAAAAAATGGTTGCTCTTCACTGTTACATTTCTATTTCATGTCGTGCACCTCCGGACTCGGTGTGTGGTTGGATGGAATACCAATCCTGCCATGGATGTATAGGCTACTTGTGTTTTACACTTTGGTTTTAGATGTGTTTATATATGAAGGGGGGCAGAGGAAATGTGGGCAAATAAACACAAACGGTTTGACACTTGGTGTCTTTTATTACTATGAAGACAACCTTCACCAAAGCATACATGATAAACATCAAGCAACGGCCTTCTGTGAAGCACCTTCAGGGATTAGGTGAGGGGTATTGGTCCTGTAGGGCAGGGGCATGCACACAGATAGGGCCGAAGGGGGGGCTCGAGTCCCTGCCCTTTTGCCTCAAGTGCCCATCCTTTTTTTGCCAAATACTGAATACTGGGTGTTGGTGGGTTAACCGAAGGGTCCGGTACCGGACCCAAAATGACATCACGTCATAAATCCATGTCTACAGACTGTATGGATTAATGTTGCATTTTTTCCCCAAATGTAGCCAAGCGTAAATACCTTAATCCTGTCAAAACAGTGTGTCATAGTGTATATTTTCAGCAATACGTTTGTTTACCAATAGGGTAAAGTGTTATTGACTTTTTTCATATTATTCGTTTTTCATGTCTGGTAATTTTTTGCATGGTGTTATTCACTGTCAAAAAAATCATAATTTATATTCTCCTTTGTTTCATCACAATTTACTCAAACCTAGTAACCGACACAATATTTCTGACACTGGGAATACATTCCCTGAGATCCATAGAGGTCCCTAGATAACAAGAACATGCAAATGGACCTTGTAGGAGCAATCTTCCATTTACTTAGGTATGTATTTTTAGGCGGATTTTCAGAAAATAGGGCTTAACAGGTTAACCCCTTAACAGTCCTGCAAATTGTGCATAAAACGCCTGTCGATTGTATACCCAAAGGAATATGCGGTTTATTATACTTTATACTTATAGCACATGCATGAGTCTGGTCTCTTTTGAAAGGTAACATTCCGAAGTTTCTTACACAATAAGAAGAAAAATCACTTTGAGTGCTAATGTAATAGAGAAACAGAGGTTTGAACACACTGAAATGAAATATTTGCTCCTTTTCTTTGTGTTGACTTGTTGCCAGATGCCTGTTTTTGGGTTCCAGCTGAGAGGTTGGACCTGGAAAACATAACGGTTCTATAGCCTGAAGTCTTATGTAGTACAGGTCCAATGTTTATAAAAAATCCCATAGGACATTTAAAAAAATTTGTAATGTGTGTACCGCAATAATTCAGTGTGATTATCCAATTATCCAGTCAAAACAAAGAACTTGTTGGTCTTCTTCTGCCCCCTTCTCGTTATAATCAGCGCTCGTCTGGGATCTCTTTCGGAGCAGACGCTCCTTGGCTACAACGGTGGTCAATCATTTTCGCCCTCAGCGGTGACTGGTCAGTTCAGGACCGTTTACAACCGGACGTGGTCACTCATCGGAACGGCTTGTCAAATGGCGCTCACCGGATATTTCGTCTTCTAACCCGAGACCTGAAGCATGCACTAGGTTGAGTGAGGTGACGATCGAACGGCGGCAAATTCAACTTTCCAACAACGTATTGAATGATCGGAAGAAACACAGCCCGGTGCCGACAGACGAGAGAGCAAAGTGCCACAACTCCCCTGCCCCCCAAATTGTCTGTGCACGCCCCTGCTGTAGCAGCCATGTTGAAAGGGACGGTCTCTGCCCACCTTCAGCCTCATTTACACTTACCCTAACCCTAACCCCAACCCCAACCCTAACCTGTCCAGTTCTGCGACTAGGGTGAAAGGTGTGACACTTGTTGTTCACGTGCTTAACACTTTGAATGCCCAGCAGGGGGCGCACATTTAGTGCTTGAATGCCCACATCCAATTCAATGTTAGCATTAATATCGCCTAATCTATGTTTTAAATTATGTGTCTAATCTGCCCGTCGCATTATCAATGACCTATTTCCAGTCAACATTGTCGAAGCAGATTGTTTTTTTATCGGTTCATTTCCGTTTCATAGCATTTAGAAAACCCCTCGTTTTCACAAAAAAAAAAAGGATTCCATGATAATCGCCCCGTACTTTAATATTCTAGAACGTTGTCATTTGTCGGCCTATTTATGAATCATTTTCAAATAAACGCTAGATTATCGATAGTATATGTGTACGTGTGCACGCTAGTGCCGCGCGCTGAAAATCGATTCTCTCAGTTCCTGATCGCTCTTAGAGTCAAACAGCCATATCACAAAAAAAAGAAAACGCTTATATCTCTGTGAAAACGGTTCTGATTATCCTAATACTGGTAAAATAGATTCCTTACCTGAGATCAGATGGTATCCAAATGGATTATTCCAATTCCTGATCGCCATTCCGAAAATCGATCCTTTTATTAATCCACCGCGTATACTGTACAACACATAATCCCCACTGCTCTGAGGGTCCAGAATGAAGCTGATCGACTCCGGTCACATGCGTGAGAAGTAAAATGTGGAATCCGGGTTTTTTTTTCACCCTATTTTCAGCAATACGTTTGTTTACCAATAGGGTAAAGTGTTATTGACTTTTTTCATATTATTCGTTTTTCATGTCTGGTAATTTTTTGCATGGTGTTATTCACTGTCAAAAAAATCATAATTTATATTCTCCTTTGTTTCATCACAATTTACTCAAACCTAGTAACCGACACAATATTTCTGACACTGGGAATACATTCCCTGAGATCCATAGAGGTCCCTAGATAACAAGAACATGCAAATGGACCTTGTAGGAGCAATCTTCCATTTACTTAGGTATGTATTTTTAGGCGGATTTTCAGAAAATAGGGCTTAACAGGTTAACCCCTTAACAGTCCTGCAAATTGTGCATAAAACGCCTGTCGATTGTATACCCAAAGGAATATGCGGTTTATTATACTTTATACTTATAGCACATGCATGAGTCTGGTCTCTTTTGAAAGGTAACATTCCGAAGTTTCTTACACAATAAGAAGAAAAATCACTTTGAGTGCTAATGTAATAGAGAAACAGAGGTTTGAACACACTGAAATGAAATATTTGCTCCTTTTCTTTGTGTTGACTTGTTGCCAGATGCCTGTTTTTGGGTTCCAGCTGAGAGGTTGGACCTGGAAAACATAACGGTTCTATAGCCTGAAGTCTTATGTAGTACAGGTCCAATGTTTATAAAAAATCCCATAGGACATTTAAAAAAATTTGTAATGTGTGTACCGCAATAATTCAGTGTGATTATCCAATTATCCAGTCAAAACAAAGAACTTGTTGGTCTTCTTCTGCCCCCTTCTCGTTATAATCAGCGCTCGTCTGGGATCTCTTTCGGAGCAGACGCTCCTTGGCTACAACGGTGGTCAATCATTTTCGCCCTCAGCGGTGACTGGTCAGTTCAGGACCGTTTACAACCGGACGTGGTCACTCATCGGAACGGCTTGTCAAATGGCGCTCACCGGATATTTCGTCTTCTAACCCGAGACCTGAAGCATGCACTAGGTTGAGTGAGGTGACGATCGAACGGCGGCAAATTCAACTTTCCAACAACGTATTGAATGATCGGAAGAAACACAGCCCGGTGCCGACAGACGAGAGAGCAAAGTGCCACAACTCCCCTGCCCCCCAAATTGTCTGTGCACGCCCCTGCTGTAGCAGCCATGTTGAAAGGGACGGTCTCCGCCCACCTTCAGCCTCATTTACCCTAACCCTAACCCCAACCCCAACCCTAACCTGTCCAGTTCTGCGACTAGGGTGAAAGGTGTGACACTTGTTGTTCACGTGCTTAACACTTTGAATGCCCAGCAGGGGGCGCACATTTAGTGCTTGAATGCCCACATCCAATTCAATGTTAGCATTAATATCGCCTAATCTATGTTTTAAATTATGTGTCTAATCTGCCCGTCGCATTATCAATGACCTATTTCCAGTCAACATTGTCGAAGCAGATTGTTTTTTTATCGGTTCATTTCCGTTTCATAGCATTTAGAAAACCCCTCGTTTTCACAAAAAAAAAAGGATTCCATGATAATCGCCCCGTACTTTAATATTCTAGAACGTTGTCATTTGTCGGCCTATTTATGAATCATTTTCAAATAAACGCTAGATTATCGATAGTATATGTGTACGTGTGCACGCTAGTGCCGCGCGCTGAAAATCGATTCTCTCAGTTCCTGATCGCTCTTAGAGTCAAACAGCCATATCACAAAAAAAAGAAAACGCTTATATCTCTGTGAAAACGGTTCTGATTATCCTAATACTGGTAAAATAGATTCCTTACCTGAGATCAGATGGTATCCAAATGGATTATTCCAATTCCTGATCGCCATTCCGAAAATCGATCCTTTTATTAATCCACCGCGTATACTGTACAACACATAATCCCCACTGCTCTGAGGGTCCAGAATGAAGCTGATCGACTCCGGTCACATGCGTGAGAAGTAAAATGTGGAATCCGGGTTTTTTTTTCACCCTAAAAGGGTGAATTACCATCTGGGAGACGATAGGGGGTGCTTTTTTCACATCTGAGCGCCTGGAGTGGCTGATTTACCAACGGTAGACTCGGTTGATGAAATATGAATTCAGATCGCTAATAAAAAAGAGAAAAAACAAATATTCTCGTTATGGGCATTCAACCCGCGGGGGGGTAAACCTGAGAAAACTCGGGTTGGGCATCCAAAGTGTTAATAGCACTTTGAGTGCCGGGACACGTCTTCTCACGTCTTTGCTGGCCATGCTAAAGTTGCCGGGGGACGCTGTACAGCGTCCTTATATCAATATTTCAAAAATCTGCTATCGGATTCATAATGTCCCTCCGCTGGCCTGAGATCCACCAGCAGGACCCACTGAGCTCTCTGGCGGTTCAGGAGCGCCATCTGGTGGCCGATCGGCGCAACCGCTTAACAGGAAGCGCAGTAGAGGTTTTGCTGGTCGACCATATTACTTCCGGGCACTCGGTATAGGTTCCGGCACTCTAGCTCGTCACACTACATAGCGATCGATTGCCAATAACTCGATAAACAACATGATTTGGACGTATATACCATTATACAAGCTGGAGATGGACCGGGTAATAATATATCCCATAATGATAAAATGTCTACTCGACGATGATCGCCCAATGGCGCGCGGAGACTGGGGTGAGTTTCAGCGTGTAACGTTACCGTCTTCGATAATAACTGATATTATCAACATTTGACCCACATTAGATGATTGGTATAACGCTGCCCACGGAATTATAAACGCCCCCTCGCCCATCCGGTCAACATCAGATGACGTGTAGTAACTTCTAGAAGTACGTCTAGTTGGAATTTTTTATATCGCGCTGATTGCCATCAAACTGTATTTCATCATCAATATAATGCATTTGGGGCTATATATCACGTTCTGGAGAAAGCTGCAGAAAGAGATGAAAACATACTTATACATTAGACCATACTTTACTATGAATATATGAATGAAAAAGTTTAACGTTGCTACACAATGAACAATACATATAGGACTTTGAATGGGCCCTAATAATGGCAATGTAGCAATAGAATTTAAAAAGTTATAGCCCTGCAAAGAAGGGGACTTTCTCCATAGACAAATAGCGCTGGCAATCTATGGTATATCATTAATTTAACCTTAGGCAACCAAAGTGTTAATAGTGATTGTTTTAAAAAAACAAACATGGATTATTGTAATGTGAGTTCAAGATGTGATACTGAGCAACTTTTTTGGCATATACATAACATTTTGCCAACGCTATCCACACACACACACGTGAAGAAAACCCTAACCCTAACCCATTTGACCAGTTCTGCGACTAAGGTGCCTCGAGGGTTAAGGTTGACTCGAGGGTTAAATAGCCTATGTTGCTTGTTTTGAAGCTCACTAAACGCGTGACATCTGAAAAGTTCCAGGACAGGTGGACCAGCACCAATGTTTTCTAATGCTCACTATAACAACGGCACCAGACAACGGCACCCTCACTCATTCTGGTCCAGCCCCAGTTTGGACTCGGACAAAACCTCAGACAGAACCTACACGGGTTCTTGTAGCTTTTGGGCCCAATCAAAGCTCTAAACACCATATTCATAATTATGAGCTATTTGTTCCTCACATTTCACACATCCACACACTAACGACGGAGGCGAAAATGCAAGGTGCCAACCTGCTCATTGGGAGCAATTAGGGGTCATGTGACACGCTGCCCGGGAATCGAACCGGGAACCTTCCGACTACCAGACAACTGCTCTATACCTCCTGAGCCACTGTTACTGTATGTACATAACTATTACTGTACATAACTATATGCATACACATCTACATATATGTGCATACACACATAACTTACTGAAACATTTGAATAATATAATTCTAACGTAATAATAATATAATGTTGTTCAAATGAATTTGACCATATAAATGTAGATTATAGAGAGAGAGACAGTAATAGAGAGAGAGTGACAGACAGACAGAGAGAGAGTAAGGGAGACAGTAATATATATATATATATAGAGAGAGAGAGAGAGAGAGAGAGAGAGAGAGAGAGAGAGAGAGAGAGAGAGAGAGAGAGAGAGAGAGATGTAACCACCTCTGGAAGTTGATGCATTCAAATGTAAATTGAATGTGCAGATTATTCTGCTAATTGCTCATGCTAATTAAAAATGATAATTAAAAAGGATAATTAAAAAGGATAATTAAAAAGGATGATTAAAAAGGATAATTGCTCAGATGTAATAAACCATTTGCCAAATCATTTGGCAGCAGTGTGAATGGGTGTTAACATGAACGCGCGCACACACACACACACACACGCACACACTATACACACACACACTATACACACACACGCACACTATACACACACACACTATACACACACTATACACACACGCACACACACACACATACACACACTATACACACCTTCATGTGTCAGCTTGTGCACAACTATTTTACTGGAAGCTGCCACGCACTCATTGCCCTTTTAAACCTGAGCCTGTTGTACAAAACGTAGGGTGCAAATGAGGTACGCATGTGGTGCAAATCTCTTTAATAATAGATACATATAAAGTGTGTTAAAGTCTAAAGTGAGTAAAGTGAGTGGTAAGGTGAGTGTTTGTTTAAAGTGAGTGTGTACGTGTGGATGTGTGTGCTGTGTGTGTAGATGATGGGTTGTTACATAGGGCTAGATCCACAAAGAATGGATTGCACGGTGCTAATTGCACCCTTACTTACAATTCATTATGAATTGAAAATGGGGGACCCTGATGTAAAACAAGACAAAAGTATTTCTCTGGTCTGCATCCCCTTATCAATTGTGTGTATTGAGCCGTACTGTATTGTACCCATTCTGCAATAAAATTTTCATTCAATCAATCACTGCGCAGGTAATTGATTGAATGAAAAATGTATTATTATTATTTTATTCATATCATTATTTTATTCTTAGGTTTATTTGTTATTCTTATTTGCGACTAATTGTTGTGTCTGTTGTGTTCTGCAATGCATGTTGAAGATGTACTTCCCAAGAGTCTCCACTATGGGGCATAGTTGATACAATGCCCTGTTATGCCTACAGCTGAAGTGTGCAGAAGAAGTGAACGCAGAAGGAGAATAGGACAGAATGTACCCTGCTGTAACTTACCATGCTAACCTGCTTGACTAAAAGGCTAAAAGAGTAACCTGCTTCCTGAGTCTTATTACTACACCTACCTACATACAAAATACTACGTACGTACTACATAACAATTGGCGACGAGTGAAGTTGAACCGGGGAATTTTTTAACAACGTTTTTACTGCGGGAGAAATGACTAATTTACATGTACCTTCTCCGACGGCGTTTTTACCTTCCCAGGGGAACCTACTATGCCGTTCAAGACTTGGCACCAGATGTTCACGAATTACATGCTGGTAATAAATGCTACTGGAAATGGCTGGTCCGAAGCTCGGAAGAGAGCTACCCTTCTACATTGCCTGGGTACCGAGGGTCAGCGGATTTTCTACACATTACCAGATACAGGTAATTCTGTGGCTAACGCCGTGGCAGCGTTGGATGCACATTTTACTCCAAGAATCAACGTAGTAGTCGAGCGACACACGTTCAGAAAGCGTGCACAAGCACCGCATGAAAGCATTACACAATACGTTGTTGCTTTGCGTGACCTAGCTACCAGATGTGACTTTGATAATAAAACTGAGGAAAATCTCTGGGATCAGTTGATTGAACATGTAGCTAGCCCACAGATAAGGGAACGTCTACTGCTTGAACCAGGTTTGACCCTGGACAAGGCTATCAATCTAGCTACGCAGTTTGAAGCGGCTGTACTCCATGCTAAAGCTATGAGTACCGAGCGTGCTGCTCCAGTACATGCCGTGATGCCGTGGTCTCAGACTACTTTCAAGAAACGGGACTGGCAGCGCTACCGTCCAGCTAAGCCTGCTGCTGCTACTGATTCTGCTTCCACTCGCTCTTGCTACCGATGTGGCTCGGGGAGTCACCTGGCTAACTCTTCACAATGTCCAGCAGTGAAAGTGACTTGTAAATTATGCCAGAAAACAGGACATTTTGCTCGTGTATGCCGTGCTAAAACACAGTCGGTGAGTACAGTGGAAATGTAAAGGAACTCCCCTACTGGGAATGGACCTGTTGACTGCACTCCACCTCTGCATTAGTGGAACTACACCGTCTACACCTGCCCCTGTGATGGCTACTACTGTAACAGCTCCTACGGCATTTGGCTGTGCAAAAGGCTTTGTGCATTGTGTAAAAGTTTACCCTACTGTTAAGCCAGTGCACCAGAAGTTACGCCGCTTAACTTTCGCGGTCAGGGACGCTGTCTCTACTGAACTACAGCGACTACTGGAAGCAAGTGTCATCGAGAGGGTGGACGCTTCTCCATGGGTGTCACCGATCGTGGTGACACAGAGGAAAAACGGTGGAATCCGCATGTGCGTGGACCTCCGTGAACCGAACAAGGCTGTGGTTATTGACTGTTACCCACTGCCACACATGGATGAACTACTCTCCAACCTGCGGGGAGCAAAAGTGTTCTCCACGATTGACCTGGCAAATGCATACTACCAGGTACCGTTGCATGAGGAGAGCCGTGACCTTACTGCATTTATCACGCACGAGGGCCTGTTCAGGTTCTGTAGGGTCCCGTACGGTCTGGCTTCGGCGCCATCTGCCTTCCAGAAAATGATGGCTACAATTTCTCAAGGACAGCCCAGGCGTTCAAAGCTACATGGGCGACCTGATCATCTACGGTCCTACCGCTGCCGTCCACGATCAAAACCTGAAGACGGTGCGGCGGAGGCTAGATGATGCTGGCCTAATGCTCAATGAGGATACATGTCACTTCAACAAGCCCTCCCTTCGCTACCTGGGACACATCATCTCAGCTCAGTGGCGGACTGGCCATCGGGACGTTCGGGACGAATCCCGATGGGCCGGGACCAAGGTGGGCTGGTCAATTTTTATTTTTATTTTTTTCCTTTTTTTTTTTTGCCAGTGTGTGGGTCAGTGTGTGGGCCACTAATGTGGGCCGGTGTGTGGGCCAGTGTGTGGGCCAGTGTGTGAGTCGGTGTGTGGGCCAGTGTGTGGGCCAGTGTGTGAGTCGGTGTGTGGGCCACTAATGTGGGCCAGTGTGTGGGCCGGTGTGTGGGCCAGTATGTGGGCCGGTGTGTGGGCCGGTGTGTGGGCCAGTATGTGGGCCAGTGTGTGAGTCGGTGGGTGGGCCAGTGTGTGGGCCAGTGTGTGAGTCGGTGGGTGGGCCAGTGTGTGAGTCGGTGTGTGGGCCACTAATGTGGGCCAGTGTGTGGGCCGGTGTGTGGGCCAGTATGTGGGCCAGTGTGTGGGCCAGTGTTTGGGCCAGTGTGTGGGCCAGTGTGTGGGCCACTAATGTGGGCCGGTGTAGTGTGTGGGCCGGTGTAGTGTGTGGGCCAGTATATGGGCCGTATGTGGGCCGGTGTGTGGGCCATTATGTGGGCCGGTGTGTGGGCCAGTGTGTGGGCTGGCAATAAAACAATAAACAAGTTGCATAAACTAAATCAGATTAAAAATGATCACAGTTCTGGTTTGCCTTAAGATGCAGTTTAAGATGGGTCTTGAACATGGAGTATGTAGGGCACTCTCTAATCACAACTGGTAGGCTATTCCAGTAGTTACCACTTTTAACAGAGAACACAGTTTTTGCAACGGTAGTATACCGAAAAGGCACCTTACAGTCCCCTCTACTGATGGCCCTGGTGGTAATGCCAGTGTCTGCTTTCTGTTGGATGAACTCATTCAATGGGGGAGGGGCAAGTCCATGCAGAACCTTGTACATGAAGCAAGTATATTTGAAAACTTGGAAATTCTCTAAACTTAGCATGTTATGTTTTTCTAAAACATTACAGTGATGAAATGAAATTGGTTTCCTATCAAATACTTTTATGGCTTTTTTGTAGAGTAATTATATTGGTGTAAGAGTAGTGACATATAAAAGAGACCAGTTGATAAAACAGTAGGCCTACTCGATGTGTGATAAAATCATTGAATGCAGAAACATCCTTGCAGCATTAACTGGCAGGCAGGGCCTGATCTGCCTGAAGTTTTCGATGTTAAACTTGACTGTGTTTGTCACTTTCTTCACATGACTTTTTGAAGGTCAATGTAGAGTCCAATGTGACCCCAAGATACTTGAATTAATGTACAATGTCCAGCTCCGCCTCTCCCAGAAATACGGGAAATTTCCCACCCCCTAATACGGCCAATGTGTATTAGTATGAACGACCAGCTAAACTGAAAGCAATGTGGAGCGCTGGGCTCGAACAGGCGAGCCCAGCGTCTCCAGTATTTGTGGCGAGCGCCTTGCCCACTACGCCACGTAGCCGCCATTTTTTTTTAAATTTTTGTTAAGAATATAGGACAGGCATATATAAGCATTATGCTTCAGTCTGTACCTTTTCAGTCACTGTAAAATCAAATATTGTTAAATGATGGGGTATATTGTATTGTGTGAGATGATGACTGAATAAACTACTACTACTACTACTACTACTACTACTACTACCACTACTACTACTACTACTACTACTACTACTACTACTTTGGGTGTTTTCAAAAGGCTGAAAAACGCTGTATGAATTCAAGACATTATTATTGATTGCTGATTCTTCTTATGCAGTTGACTCTGAGGAAAGAGAGAGCGCCCAGTCCAGCACAGCTGACCCTGAGGGGAGAGAGAGCGCCCAGTCCAGCACAGCTGACCCTGAGGGGAGAGAGAGAGCCCAGTCCAGCAAAGCTGACCCTGAGGGGAGAGAGAGAGCCCAGTCCACACACACAGAGAGACACATACACAGAGAGAGAGAGAGAGAGAGAGAGAGAGAGAGAGAGAGAGAGAGAGAGAGAGAGAGAGAGAGAGAGAGAGAGAGAGAGAGAGAGAGAAACAGGCTCTTGGAATGGGTGTCTGGGAGGAAGTGGGGGGTCTTTCAATGTTGATTAAACGCCAAGCAACTAATGTCATGAGTGCCAAATTAAAGGACAATAAATCCAATCTAACTGAAATTGTGTAGCACAGACCTTTCTATTAGGGATGCTCGATATTGGCTTTTTTACCGATACCGATATACCGATATTGTCCAACTCTTAATTTCCGATACCGATATCAACCGATACCGATATATGCAGGGTTTCCCGCCCCAAGAAATGGAATAATTTCAGGTAATTAACATTACATATCTCTTGTTGTGGAATTAACACAACATTATGCATACTTTTGACAATAAATAAAATCAGAATTGGTTCTTACTTGCTTGCCTGGGTAAATAAAGGTTATAGAAATGTAAATAAAATATTATTTTTTTTAAAACCAATACCGATATTTTTCGATATCACATTTTAATGCCGATATCGGCCGATAATATCGGTAGGCCGATAATATCGGACATCCCTACTTTCTATGGATCAAAACCTCAATATTATTATGGTGTAGTTAATACTTCATGTATCCTTAATCCCTAGGCTAATGAGGCACTAAGATGTTAGTAAAAAAAAAAACATATGCCAATGACGGGAAGTAACGGTATATGTATGTGTGTGTCTGTGTGTGTGTGTGTGTGCACTGTGCATGAGTGCACATCTAGGGGCGGTGTGTAGATTTGGTCTCCCTGATGTTGACTCCTTAGCCACAGCCTTGGGTTGTTTAATACTGGACAAGTGTTTCATAACGCCCGTTGTGTGGGCCCGGTTTCGGGGCCGGTGCGTGGGCCGGTGTGTGGGCTGGTGTGTCTGAATGTCCCGGGCTGAATTTGTGTCCCAGTCCGCCACTGTCTCAGCTGATGGTATCCTGCCAGTCAAAGAACACACCGACGCAGTTCTGAAAGCTCCTGCTCCCTCCGATGCTGTCTCCCTGCGTTCCTTTCTAGGACTGGTATCCTGGTACTCAAAGTTTCTGCCTAATTTTGCGACAGTCGTAGCCGCTATGCGTGAGTGTGTGAGCGCTACAGACACCTTCACATGGACTGACGCTGCGCAAAACAGTTTTGATCAAGTCAAACAGCTACTGGTAAACAGCCCAGCTCTCGCTCTGTTTGACCCTGCTCTCCACACAGTGATCCTCACTGATGCAAGTGACTACGGTTTGGGTGGGGTATTCACCCAATTTCATGCAGATGGCACTGAGAAAGTGGTGGCCTTTGCATCTCGTACACTCTCGCCGACAGAGCGAAGATATTCAACTGTGGAGAAGGAGGCCCTCGCATGCGTGTGGGCCACAGAGAAATGGAGAACATACTTATGGGGACGACGGTTTACTCTCCGTACCGACCATCAGGCTCTCACCACGCTGCTCACTACAAAGGGCATATGCCGTGCTGGGATGCGCGTCGCCCGGTGGTCAGCACGTCTCCTCTGCTTCGACTACAGACCCGGATCACAAAATTACACGGCTGACTGCCTCTCACGCCTTCCCCTGCCTGCTTCTACTGACTCTGCTATGGATGTGGAGCCCGAGATAGTAGCACACATCGCTGCTACACTCAGTGCCCTGTCGGTGACTGAGTTTGGGGCTGCTTGCTCTACCTGCCCTGAAGTGACTGCACTGCGTGATCAGATTAACAGGGGTTGGCCTCACTCAGCGAAATCAGTGAGCCAAGATCTGATCGCATACTTCAAGATCAGAGAGGAACTGTCAGTCAAGGACAATTACGTCCTCAGAGGCAACCACTCCCCACGCCACCACTGGCGTTTCACCACATTAACTGCTTTACGGTTGTAAATAGCACCAAACTGGACATACTGCCCTTGAGTGCACAGGACGAGACTGTGAGAGAAACGGTCCAAAACAAGCAAGCCAAAATGAAGTGCTACACAGATGCTAAGCGTGGCGCTCGTGCACCTGTTTTTCGGGAGGGGGAGAGTCAGGATTAGAACACCACATCACGTCCCCAAAGCACACTCGAGATACAGTTCACCAATGACAGTGAAAAAGAAGATTGGCAAAAGCACCTTTCTGCTCAGTGATGGAAAGAAATGGAATGCATCCCGTCTGGCTCACACTTCGAACACTCCAGATGAGCAGGACGTAGGGATCCGCCCTGCCCTGACAGCGCTCAGCGGTCACACTCCAGCACAGTCGCGTGCAAGAAACAAACCTAGTTGGCACTTTGTTGCACACTGAGTGAGAACTAAGAGTAAAATTGGTTGAGCATATATAATTATATCTTGATAATGATTGAATAACCTGTGCTCCCTTTGTTTAATGATTACCTTGAGTTACCCGTTTTATGATACTGACTGTTGGTTCAGTTTACATAAGAAAGTGGAAAAAGCAAAAGTTCTAAATTTGCATAATGCTGAGTAGCAAGTAACATTCTATTACAGAAAAGGGAGATGTTGTGTTCTGTAATGCATGTTGAAGATGTACTTCCCAAGAGTCTCCACTATGGGGCGTAGTTGATACAATGCCTACAGCTGAAGTGTGCAGAAGAAGTGAACGCAGAAGGAGAATAGGACAGAATGTACCCTGCTGTAACCTACCATGCTAACCTGCTTGACTAAAAGGCTAAAAGAGTAACCTGCTTCCTGAGTCTTATTACTACCTACATACAAAATACTAAGTATGTAACAGTGTCTACCTAAATGTTTACTGTGAGCGATTTGTAGTGCCAGATTTCCCTCGGATGATTCAAATATTTCTATTATATTCTATGCACACACACACACACACACACACACACACACACACACACCTACCTGTCCCATGAAGTCGGTGAAGAAGAGCATGTTGCAGAGGAAGGCCGTCCAGCCCAGCAGGTGGCTGACGCACAGACAGCGGTAGTGGCTCGGCATGCTGGCCATGGCCTTCATCAAGGACCTGATGTTCATCCTCTTCTGCACCTGGGCCTGCACACACAGAGACACACACACAGAGACACACACACAGAGACACACACACACACACACACACACAGAGACACACACACAGAGACACACACACAGAGACACACACACAGAGACACACACACACACAATTAGATGGAGAGCGGTACAAGGCATCTTTAACACTTTAACTGCCGGGAAACGCTTTACAGCGTCATTCCCGGCCATGCTCAAGTTGCCGAAGGACGCTTTACAGCGTCTTTAATATCAATATTTCAAAAATCTGTGATCGGATTCATATTTCCCCTCCGCTGGCCTGAGATCCACCAGGAGGACCCACTGAGCTCTCTGGCGGTTCAGGAGCGCCATCAATCGCCAAACAGGAAGTGCTGTGGAGGTTGTGCTGGTCGGCCATATTACTTCCGGGCACTCGGTTTGGCTGCCGGCACTCTGGCTCGGCACAATATATAGCGATCCATTGCCAATAACTCGATAAACAACATGATTTGGATGTATATATTATTATACAAGCTGGAAATGGTTCATCAGGATAAACATCCCATAATCGAAAACGGTCTACACCACGCTGATCGTCCAACGGCGCGAGGAATATCCGGTAAGATTCAGCGTTATTGTTGAACGTGTTCCATATAAACTGCTATGATGAACATATGACCCACACTAGATGAATGATATAACGCTGCCCACAGAATTATAAACGATCCCCCGCCCATCCGGTCATCATCAGATCATACGTAGATCATTCTAGAAGTACATCCAATTGAAATTTTTTATATCGCCCCGATTGCCATCAAACTGTATTTCATCATCAATATAATGCATTTGGGGCTATAAATCACGTTCTGGAGAAAGCTGCAGAAAGAGATGAAAACATACTTATACATTAGACCATACTTTACTATGAATATGTGAATGAAAAAGTTTAACGTTGCTACACAATGAACAATACATATAGGACTTTGAATGGGCCCTAATAATGGCAATGTAGCAATAGAATTTAAAAAGTTATAGCCATGCAAAGAAGGGGTACTTCTCCATAGACAAATAGAGCCGGCAACCTATGGTATATAATGAATTTAACCCATGGCACCCAAAGTGTTAAGTCAGATTAAAAAAAGGATTTTCTTTTGATCCACTTTTTCTCCCATTTTCTATGTTTTTCTCCCATCCCAATTTCGTATCATCCAATTCAACCCTCCCCTGTCACGGACGCTGTTTCTTGCCTCCCACAAGCCGGCTGCAATGTGGACTAAGTCATACATAGCACGAGTCCCCTCCGGTACTTGAGGTAACAGCAGTCGCATCTTTCCACCTGCGCAGCTCGATCTCTCAGTGGCGAGGAGTAACGCTTGGAAGGTCACGCTGCCCCCGACACTTCCTGATTCTACTGCGCAGGCGCACCAACCGACCTGTAGGAGTCGCTGTCCACAACGCCCGATCCCCACCCATCCGTTTCCCACCCCCTAATACGGCCAATGTGTATGAGAAAATACAATTACATTTACTGGCCTTAACCTACATCCAGTCATTTATCCAGAGCCACTGACAGATTGTGTACAACAAGTCAGCAGGAGGGACACTAGCGGTGCCGACCTTGAGTGCCTCACTTTGAGTGCATACTCGTAGTATATAGACCACCACAACACTTCCGGTATTCTGAAATCATGGGAGAGAGAGCAGGGGGAGAAAATGAATGAATGTGGTGCTAGCCTTGACATTACGCCTGAGTCTCCTGAACACGGAGAGACCAGTCCCAAGTCGATCTGAACTTTCTCGGCCGAGGCTATAGTACATTTTCCACATCTACTCCCGAAGTGACGGACAGAGAGGTGACCACTGGAATCGCTGAGTGATGAGAGAGGGTGGGGGGAAAACACAAGAATACAAATAAACACCAGTATAAAATATATATATATATATTTTAAAGTAACCACCACTGCCTAGCAGTTTGAAAAAAAAAAAGAAAAAAAAGCACCAGAGACAGAGAAAACCCTAGAAGCATGAGCTTGAGACTCACTAGACAATCTACTAGTGAGGGAGAACAGGAGATGGACAAGCCTCCACAGTCAACGGCAATTAACTGGTGTCTGGTGATTGACGGCTCACGAGAGAAAACCAAAAATACATCCAAAGCACCTTAGAATAAACTAAAATAAAACCCACATAAACTGTGATCGATCACACAGAGAGAGAGTGAGACAGACAGAGAGAGAAAGTGACAGACAGAGAGAGAGAGTGATGGACAGAGAGAGAGAAGTTTGTTGGTGAGTTTTTGCAGCGTCCTCTGCGCAGCACATTTACAAGTGTCAAGGTAGATCTGTGTGATGGATCACGGTTTATGTGGGTTTTATTTTAGTTTATTCTAAGGTGCTTTGGCTTGATTTCGTCTTTCTGTGAGGGACAGCTGTCAATCACTGGCCTCTGCAGTTCTGTATCGTTAGTGGCTTAGCTTGGCATCACTACTGCACTATCTCGCGTACGTGCACGCGTACTGAATAAACCACAAATGTACCTCTAATACCAGTATTAGTCTGACCACACCCCTCATCAGCTTACCTTCATAAGCAGGTGTGTGGTCACCTGCTCTCCTCCTTCTCGCTTTCACCACAAGGAAGAGGTGCCTCGGTAGATCCCCACACTTGACACCATGATGGAAGAAATTGGATTAGGAACAGCTTGGGAAACAAGGATACGTTGACATCATATCTTTATTTTCTCTCTCACTATTTTTCGAGAAAATACGGCGATATTGTCTTCGTACTGGAGTGTCTAGAAGATGATGATCATTCTAAAAACCCTCCACCGGTTTTCGTATAGGGAGCACGCCGCTGCATGCTTCTCAACTGCAGTTCCTTGCTGTGTTTGTTGGGGTGAAACCTGTCAGGCCACAGCTGAACTGTCGGACATGCCGCTGTTGTGAGAAGCGGTGCGTTCCAGGTTGGGTGAGTAGTGTTTGCTGGCGGGCTCCACTTGTCTGTTAGTGCTATGGGGGCTACTTGACAAAGTTTATGGAAACCGGCCCCAGGCTAGGGTCCTTTGTTTAGCCACCTAGGCGACAGAAGACCTTGGTCTGAAGACCATTATAGTTTTAACTATAGTGGGCCGCGACCATTGACACTGGTGATCCCTGTGTGTTCTGGACGAGTGGATTCTCTCTGTCACCGTGTTAAGGCCCCGTCTTTCATATCCAAATGAGAGTATTCCTTCACGAGGGGATATGTGCATGTAATGTGCGATAGCGGCAGATTCATGTTTAAAGTCAGCTACACAGGCCAGTTGGTACTGTGCTGATTTCCGTCGGATGTGGTAATGTCACCGTTGTGAAGCGGTGTTGACGTCTTGTTTTCTCTTTTCTCTTAAAAAGTGAGGAGAGGTTCAGAACGGCGGCCTGTCTGGGTGAGTGTTATGTCATTGTTTACATGTTCATAGCTTACGGTTAGATGGCTGGCGCAGGGTAGCTTAGCTTCTCGCGCGCCGCCGGGAGCTCGCTTCTGATCGCCGTTGGCTTGATGCTATTCTGTTGAACGTGCTTTGATTTTAACATGTTTTACACTCTTGACCGCGACGTCATCCTTGACAGGGGATGTTTCGTCGACCCTGCCCTGGGCCTGGACGGGGATTGCGTCAACAAAAAGGACTGTAGCGACTGGTTGGAGCGGCGACGCTGCCCGGATCGAACAACACAGGACGGCTGTGTTCTACGGTGTCTTGTGACTGCACTTCGCTGATCTGCGTTCCGGGTAGGTACGGGGTTGACCAGACCTCATAACACGTCTTCTGGTTTTACTTTGCTAAATGTATTGTGAATAACGGTGTTTTTTTCCCAAAACGTGTGTTGTTGCAAATACATTTAGGATACGTTGCGGGTTATGTGTGGGCTGTTTTTGTCACTGGCAGTTAGCTTCTCCGTGCAGATCGTGATGTATTGATCTGGTTGTTGTGTGAGAAACATCATGGTGTTTATGTGTACCGTGTACTCACTACTAAGGCAACTAACCTATGAAGCTATGCTTGGTGACAAGTGAGTAAAAGAATGTTCTTTCTCAGACTGTAATGACAATGAACAGTGTGTTCACACATTAACAGGTTTTCCTGTTTTAACTGGCCGTATTGAGGGTAAAATAGGAGGATTGTGTTTTTCCCCCCCGGTTCCCTGGGGACTTTATCACCTCCTATCAGACATGTTGTGCATTAATTGTGTCTTTTGTGTGGTAGGGATACGATGTAACTCTTAGCTTGATTGCTGAGGTTGTGCTAAATCTGCTGGAGAAACTTATTTCCTAAAGGGAAATTGGTTTGGTTGCTGTCATGTGTGCTTAGCAAGGCCTGTGGTCGATACTAATCAAGAATGATGTATTCTCTCATTGTGAAAAAAACGGCGTTCCTCTGTTGAGTGTTTTTGCCATTTTTTGTAGGTGATGATGGGTTGTGTGTGTCATGTGACCTACAACTGGGTTGTACTGGCCACAGAAGCACATGTGTATGTTGGACCGGGGTTCTTAGAGCCCTCTCTATTCTGTGTTTTTCCTTAGTAAAAATCAGATAGCAGGTTAGCTCATGCGCTGTGTGGAGCTGTGAAACGCTTCATAGAGCTGACTATGACTGTGTCATATTCTCTTTTTGTCGTTACGTCGTATCATGGGTGTGGGGTCGTAAAGGGGTGAACTGGTAACCTTTCCTCTCCCCATTGTTCTGTCGGTCGGGGGTACACCCCCTGTCCTTCAAGGTTCCCGTCACGTGGCGGTTCGGCACGTTACGGGGGGGGGGGGGGAGGGAGTTCCTGGTCCCACGGCCTGGTATATTGGGCGTGTGCACCGCAGGAATTCCCCCGCCATAGAGTACGTCACCGTGCGCGTCTCTGTTGGTAGGACTTCCGTGTGCTGTTCAGGTCCATGTGATGGATCTGTTTTCAGGGGGGGTGGTCAGGGCTCCTCCTCACCAAGCGCCTATTCAGGCCTTCTGTGAGTTCGGACTCCTTCTTCCATGTGAGGAAGCCTCCATCAGAGTACAGAGCCTTCCTCCTCAGATTGTCAAAGTGAGTGGACCCTCTAGAAGGGTCCTTTTCTATTGTATGTATATTCGATTCAATTCGTTTATTGAGTGTGTATGGGTTCAGTGCCTCTTCCCCGGAGGCCCTAAAACCAGTTTTTTACATGGCTCAAGGTGCAATATATTCTTTTCAATCTGTACAGCTCGCGTGGGAAGTCTCTCTGGGGATCCCCGTCTCTTTCCTATGGGAGGGTGGTGGGATGTAAAAATGTGACCATTTTTTACCCCGGCTGTGTAGACTGGGATACATGCTGTTGATGCTTCCTTCTTTCTATTCCAGAAGTGTTGGAGTTAGGGAGTGTCACACCCCTCTTGTCGTTCCCCTGGGCGCCTTGGGGATTCAATGACAGGTCTAAGTAGCCTGTTCATTGATGGGGGTGTGTCCCGACGCACGTATAGTGCTAGCTCGCTGTAAACAGGCGATTGACTGGCACGCCTTGGTTGCTTGTGGTTGAAACAGCGTTTTTATAAAGCAACTGAGATGGGGGTTTTTCCTCTTCCGACGACCACATCCCATGACCTGGGTGGGTTGTCGACGGATTCTCGTTCATGTCTGGGGGATGATGACGGGATGGATCTGAACATATGTAGTGGGGTCTCACGCCCTTGGGGTGGGCCACCAGGCGCGGTTCGTCCGAACGTCTGGGTGGCGCCTTCTTTTCATGTTAAGATCAACACGCATATCTGCCCTTCTCCTGGAGTAGGCATGTCGGCGTGGTTAGGGCACGGGACTGGTTCTGGTCACGCTGGTCCAGATCAGTTGAACCCGTTGTCCGCCGGGGATGCAGATCTGCTGTTCTGGTACCCTGAGGGACTTGGGCTTTTTTTCAGGGGGAAAAATGCCAGGTCGGTCTGGGTGTCACAGGGTTAAGCGCTATGGAGACCCTGGTTGGGTATGTTTTTACTCAGCACTGTCGTCATGGCTTACAGCCATGCCATTCTGTACGCGCTCGATCTCGTCGGATCTCGGCCGCTACACAGGTTGGTCCTGGTTAGTACTTGGTTGGGAGACCGCCGGGGAATACCAGGTACGGTGTGCTTAGGGGCTGGTTCTCCATTGTTTTTCGCTCCTCTCTCACGCATGGCGAAGAGGGGCCTGTGGGGGTGGTTTTTTGACCTCCTCTGGTGACCCTGTGCTTCCCGTACCGCCAGGCCCGGTCCGAAGTGATGTTTGCGACCCGTAGGCCTGGGTTAACCCTTTTTGGAAACTGAAACACTTGTACTGCGGTATAGCCGGTGTATACCCGCAGGTGTGTTTTGGAGTTTTTTCTTGAGGGGTTATAGGAACAACCACCGCATTGGGTAACACCGAGGTGGTTGATTCCCTGGTGTGTTGGAGCAGTGTCAACTCCCGGGTTCACCGTTTGAGGGTGCCCCTGCACGTTCATGACGTCTGCCAATCGTGTCAGCCTTCTCTGCCTCGACCCCTCTGGGTGGGGGTTGTTAAATGGAGGCTTGGTCATGCAACACCGCCAGCTTACGCTCCTTCCGCCGGGGCGGCTGTGTTCAGCTGTCCCCTCTGGCGCCTGTCTCGTCCGCAGTCTCCAGGCTAGGGTTAACAGCCTGTTGCCTGGTTTTTCCCCGGTGCGCTGCCTGCTTCCGTTGGTTAACCTTTTTTGTGTGCTTACGGCCATGCTGACTGCCTGTTCTGCAGTGTCAGTGTGCCAGGCGGTGTACTATTGGGGGGACGGGGCCCGCTCGGCTTACGGCCATACCGACCTGAACACGCCCGATCTCGTCCGATCTCGGAAGCTAAGCAGGTTCTGGCCTGGTTAGTACTTGGATGGGATTCCGCCTGGGAATACCAGGTGCAGTAACTGAGGGGCCTTTGTCCGAATACGCTGGCGATGTGGGGGGCGGGGCACTGCGTGCCCACCTGGTGGGGTCTTGATGCTGGCATCATGGACTTCTCCGGGCCCCCATTCCAGGGAGTCCAGTCCTTTTGGTGGGTCTGGGTCTTCCTTCGCGCTCCGCTGCTACGGCCTTGCCACGGGGTTGGGTTTGCCCTTGGCCCCGTGATTCTGGGGGCAGTAACGAGGTTGTTCCTCCGTTCGTTCCCGGGTGGCATGCGGGTTGTGCGTGTGTGTAGTCGTGGGGTCAAGCCACGGTCTGCTCACCCTGTGCGTTAAGTTGCTTGAGTGCCTCTTCGCACGGTCGGGTCCGTCGCCTTCCCGTGAAGCCTCTAATAGGGGGGATACCCTCCATTAGGGGGGGTCGGGGGGGCTCGGCCCTCCCTGTTCTGATGGTTTTGGGGGGCTGTCAGCGGGGTGTATTTGTCAGCCAAGTGGCTCCGCTTGGCCTCCCTTGTGCAGTAGTGATGCCAAGCTAAGCCACTAACGATACAGAACGATAGGTTATGACTATAACCAAGTTCTGTTAGTTAGGGGCGATGCTTGGCATCAGACGGCCGCTGCAGCCCTTGTCCTCACCTTGTGGTGAAAGCTTGGGAAGGAGGAGAGCAGGTGACCACACACCTGCTTATGAAGGTAAGCTGATGAGGGGTGTGGTCAGACTAATACTGGTATTAGAGGTACATTTGTGGTTTATTCAGTACGCGTGCACGTACGCGAGATAGTGCAGTAGTGATGCCAAGCATCGCCCCTAACTAACAGAACTTGGTTATAGTCATAACCTATCGTTAATTGCCAAGCGGCATGGCAGGTGTGTGGGCTTGATTGCCACCTGATTGGTGTCAGGTGTGCAGGGCCTTTAAGGAGGTTTGGTTGACTGTGTTTGGATGCTTGTTGTCCATTTCATGTTTTTCCCTCAATAGTAGAGTGTCCCAAGCTCATGCTTCTAGGGTTTTCTCTGTCTCTAGTGCTTTTGTTTTTCTTGTTGTTTTCAACTGCTAGGCAGTGGTGGTTATTTAGTTTTTTTTCCCCCAGTTATTTTATACTGGTGTTTTGTGTTTCCTACAGCTTTTATTTTTATTTATTTTATTCTTGTGTTTCCCACACTCTCTCTCATCGCTCAGCGATGCCAGTGGTTACCCCTCTGCGGTAACTTTAAGATTCCCCTTTTTACGTGTGTTTTTATGTGTTTATGTTATGCAGTTGGAAAAGGCTCAAATGGAGCGTGAGAGGTTCCAGTTTCAGTTGGACCGTGAAAAGCTGCAGGCAGAGCAGGCACAGAAGCTAAAGCTAGAACAGTTCAAACTGGAGTTGGTAAGAGGGGGAAACCAGTGAACACACACTGGTATGTCAGGGCAATCTGTTGCGGCTTGTTCTGATGTTGCTGGCAATCTGCGCTTGTGAAGGATGAAAAGGATCCCGACACGTTTTTCTCTTTGTTTGAACGTGTGGCAGAGGCCAGGGGGTGGCCGGACGCTGATAGAACATTAATGCTGCAGTGTATTTTTACAGGCACGGCACAGGAGGCATGTTCTGCCCTTAGTACTGTTGACGGCATGGGTTATGCCAAGGTGAAGGCTGCAGTGTTGAAAGCATAATGAGTTGGTTCCGGAAGCGTATAGGCAAAAGTTTAGGAACTGGAGGAAGGGTGACAGACGCGTCTCTATTTTTCGTAGCTCCATTTCTGCAGACCCCTCTCTGATTGGTTGAGCTCCATTTCTGCAGACCCCTCTCTGATTGGTTGAGCGAAGCCCCTCTCTGATTGGTTTAGCTCGTCACGCGGTAAAAGGCGGATGTAATGTTATCATATCAAGAAGATAAAAAGAAATGTACTACCAGATTCGCGTATAACGTTATTTCGCGTGACTTCGCGGTTTATTCATAACGTTATGCACATTTCACAACACAGCCAGCTGTCAGAAACTGTACATTGTAACGTTATATAACATTATATTATTATAACACGTTTAGTGTTTACACTCCCCACTTACTGTAACTGTACCATGACGCACTCCTCACTTACTGTAACTGTACCATGTTCTACATATAACCTCATCTCATGCACCTTGTTGTGTATCCTGTTTATTTTTCCTCATTATTATATTCAGAGTTAATTATATTGTTTACACTGTCTTTCTTCTATTATAACCCTGCCCATTTAATGTTCCCAAATCATATTCAGAAAGTATCACAGAGACTTCTATTGACCAAGGAATTAGTTATTATTAGTAAGACACAACATTTCCATAGCAATCCGAGGTGACATTGACCACCAGACTCTTACTCTTAAGGCATTAACTGGGTTAATTAATATAAATGTTATATTGTAGGGGAGCTCCCGTAGCTCACCGCATATCTCGGCGCTATTTCTGCGTCGGGGAAAACCGTGCTCGTCACGGATCTGGGGTACACGAGTTCGATTCCCGGACCCGCCGAGTGTCTTCCCCTGCTCTACATCCCATTTCAACCTGTTTCTGTCGGTCATGCTTGACCAGAAAAGCGATAAACGCTAAAAAAATAAAAAAGTAAAAAAAAAAAAAATGTATATTGTAGGGCGGCTACGTGGCGTAGTGGGCAAGGCGCTCGCCACGAATGACGGAGACGCTGGGCTTGCCTGTTCGAGCCCAGCGATCCACATTGCTTTCAGTTTAGCTCAGACCTGGGCATTGTACGGCCCGCGGGATGATTCTGACCGGCCCGCGAAAGATTACATGATAATAAAAAAAAATAAAAAAAAAAATAAAAAAAAAAATAATATTTTTTTAATATTTTTTTTTATTTTTATTTTTTTACTTTTTTTTCATGTCAACGTTCACACGCACAGTATACGCTTAGGAGACATGCTCAGAAGATGTTGGTTCTCTTTGGATCCACCTACATATGTGAACAGACATTCTCAGTCATGACGTTTACCAAGTCCAGGTACAGATCCTCTCTCACTGATGAACATCTGGCAGCTGTGCTTCGCATCTCCACCTCAGACATGCAACCTGACTTTGATGGACTTGTTAAAGCTCAACAGAGACTGGATTTCTCACACTGAATGAAAAAAAAAGAACTGAAGAACACTAAAATGTGGAAATATAACAAGTGAAATGGGACCCTTGATATTTTTTTTTCTTTTTTTTGCACAGTTCTGAAAACATAAAATGTTTAATATAGGCATGTAAAGTAAAAAAGGCTACAAAACTGGGACACTTTTCTTTACACAGTTCAGTGACATGTCTTGTTTATTTTTGCTATAAGATGATGTGATGTCTTTAGAAAGCTAAGAAAATCCTTGTTTCAATAGTATATGAAACTCAAAATTCCCTTTGTTATTAATGTTTCACATTTTGTTTATCATTTTGGAAATAAATTCTATTTGAATAAATGATATTTTTTAAAGCTATAACCTCACCTTTTAATTGCCAAATAATAACATACACTCTTACCAGGGGTCAAAACAATACCATTTACTGCTTTTTATATAGAAATAAAATGTATATTATGCATAATTGAGTTTGGAATTTTGGCCCGGCCCCCCAACATATTTTCAGTTGCTCATTCGGCCCCCCGGGAAAAATAATTGCCCACCCCTGGTTTAGCTGGTCGTTCATACTAATACACATTGGCCGTATTAGGGGGTGGGAAACTGATGGGTGGGGATCGGGCGTTGTGGACAGCGACTCCTACAGGTCAGTTGGTGCGCCTGCGCAGTAGAATCAGGAAGTGTCGGGGGCAGCGTGAGCCTCCCACGCGTTACTCCTCGCCACTGAGAGATCGAGCTGCGCAGGTGAAAAGATGCGACTGCTGTTACCTCAAGTACCGGAGGGGACTTGTGCTATGTATGACTTAGTCCACATTGCAGCCGGCTTGTGGGAGGCAAGAAACAGCGTTTGTGACAGGGGAGGGTTGAATTGGATGATACGAAATTGGGATGGGAGAAAAATATAGAAAATGGGAGAAAAAGTGGATAAAAAAAAAAATATTATATTGTAACTGTCTGTCTAAACATGTATGTTCCAGGCTGCAATTAAAACTTTGAATCTGAGAGAGCTCTGGTCAGCGAAGCCGGCGATGCGAGCGATTATTATTGGTTTTTAATGACAAACCAATTACATAATCCAACATATGTGTAAAGGCACACACAACATATTCCAGTTAACGGTATATTTTTTTAATGATTCGTTATGGCGTAATCAATACTTCCATGCGTATAAATTGCGTTCGCGACCTCCATGTTTTAGGGTATTCATCAGAAAACTAGGATCCGGGATTCGGCTCCCATCCGTCGGCCAAGAACTGTGGGTTTTCAGCCTCTCTCTCTGGAGCTTAACGGAGTTTAGAAGCTAGAGGAGCTTGTCGCGGCTCATGCACATGCGCGCGGCCAATCAGAGAGGGGTCTGCAGAAATGGGCTCAACCAATCAGAGAGGGGTCGGCAGAAATGGAGCTACGAAAAGTAGAGACGCGTGACAGACGGACTCATGTACAAACTGAGACTCTGCACATGAGATTTCGGCACATTTTGCACGCTATGGTACAATTTGTCGGGGATTCCGACCGTGTTCAGATCCTCTTTGATAGAGGGGGATCGGTCGCGACAAATAATTTTGTTCTATTCAGATGTGGATTTCTTTTATAGTTTAATCAGAGCAGTTGATGCAGAAACAATAAGAGACAACAGAATAATATTCTCGAGTCAATGAGTCCCTAAGACGCTCTGTCACAGACTGGTGGGTCCAGTTAGCTGTCCAGCAGTCTCAAGAAGCCCCGCCTGTCCAGAGAGTCTGTCCTATATATCAAGACGTAGGAGTTCCTGGCCCTCCCTCACAGAGAGAGAGAGAGAGAGAGAGAGAGAGAGAGAGAGAGAGAGAGAGAGAGAGAGAGAGAGAGAGAGAGAGAGATAACTCTCAAGGTCAGCCTACAAAGTTTCATAGTCCTTTTACAATAGATAGAATTATAGATAGAATTATAGATAGATAGATATATAGATAGATAGATAGATAGATAGATAGATAGATAGATAGATAGATAGCTTTATATATATTTTACAACGCTGGTGTTCTGCCTCTGAAGTAGACAATCATGAAGACCAGACCTGTGTAACCTTATTGTGTTGGAAGATTTTAAAAGTTCGGTTCCAAACCACATTGATGTATACCCTAACCTCTTAACACTTTGAGAGCCAGTCCGTGTTTTCCTTTTTACCCCCTTGAATGCCCACATCCACTCCAATGTTAACGTTAATATCGTCTAATCTATGTTTTAAATTATGGCGATGTGTCTAATCTGCCCGTCGCTTATCAAAGACTCATTTTCCAGTCAACATTGTCATGGCAGATTGTTTTATCGCTTCATTTCCGTTTTCTAGCATTTTGAAAATCACTCGATTTCACGGAAAAAACAACAGATCCCGTGATAATCGCCTTTTACTGGAATATTCTAGAACGTTGTCATTGTTCGGCCATGTCATGAATCGTTTTCAAATAAACGCTAGATGATTGATAGGATATGTGTACGCACGCACGCTCTTGCGGCGAGCCGAAAATCGAGTCTCCTATTTCCTGACGGCGCACAGTCAAACAGCCTATCACCATAATCACATAAAAGCTTATATCTCTGTGAAAACGAGTCTGATTATCCTAATACTGATAACATAGATTCCTTACCTGAGATCAGATGGTATCCAAATGGTTTATTCCAATTCCCGATCGCCATTCGAAAAAATCGCTGATTTGATTGATCCATCATGTATGTATACAGTAAAACACATATTCGCCGCGGCTCGGATGCTCCAGAGTGAACTCTGGTAGACCCCGGTTACATGAGTGAGAAGTAAAATATGGAGTGCGGGTTTTTTCCCCCATTCATTTTCATTGAGTCCAATCCAAAAGGGTGATTTGCCATCTGGGAGACGATAGGGGGCGTTTTTTTGAGCGCCTGGGGTGACTGGATCTCCAACGGTAGGGACGCTTGAATATGATTTCAGATCGCTAATAATAAAAAAACTAATAAAACAAATATTCTCGTGAGTGGCCATTCAACCCGCGGGGGGTAAACACGAGAATATTCGTCCGTGGCATTCAAAGTGTTAAGCCTGGAGCCTATTTTCTGAAAATCTGCCTAAAATATATACCTAAGTAAATGGAATATTGCTCCACTTCTACAAGGCCATTTGCATATTCTTGGTATCTAGGGACATCTATGGACCGCAGTGAATGTATTCCCAGTGTCAGAAATATTGTGTCTATTACTAGGCTTGCTTAAATTGTGATGAACCAAAGGAGAATATGAATTATGATTTTTCTTTGCATCTTTGACAGTGAATAACACTGTGCTAATTTAATGACCAAACATTAAAAGATGCCACTGATCTCGTTCAGTACCTTCCTGAGATCATGTGTACAAAAGATCTAAGGAAATGAATAAAGGGAAGATGATTAAACAGAAGGTTCTGTAGATACAGTACTGAATTATCCCATCCGGACCAATGCAATTTGAAATATTATTATAGAATATAGAATAGCAGGCTTATAAATTACCTTATTATAGCCAATTCGCACATTTTTATATATATATATACATATATTATCTTTCAAATGACCGAGTTCAATTTGGATTTAGTATCACCAGGCGTGCATAAGAACAGATAATGAAATCTACTGTAATCGACTGTACTTTTTTATTTTCACCACAGTGCAACTGTTTTGAAACAAATTTCAGATCTAATTGTTGCTACATGCTATCAATAGGGAAGAGAAACTAACTGCGTTTCAATATTTGTCAAAAACGTTTGGTAGAAATATCCCGAATAATAACAGTTATTGAAATAATCCACACAGAACTTTGAACCTTGAACCCCATAGAAATGTACAGGAAGTGTAGTTTTGAAAAATTGCAACGCTAGCAATGTCTATTACAAAATGGCCGCAAAAAACTACAATTCCCATGATTCAAGGTTTTACAAAATGGTCGCCTCGCGGAATATACAGACATTTCAAAGAGGAAAATCTATCTATCTAACACTTTAACCTATTCCTAAACTAACGTATTGATGATAATATACATTATACATGCTGTTGTGACATGGTTATGATGTTTAAACTTGAATACGTTTGAAATAAAATATCGTTACTTTTATAAAACAGTCTGGAAAATATTGATTTATGACCAGATGTCACCGGTCCCGTCTGGTGGAAGAGTTAACCCCTGCCTTGAGAACAAGGTTAAGACTGCTTCGGCTGCTGCTAGCTTAGCAGGTGAATATGTGTTGACCCATTCTGGTGTGTCAGAATGGCGCCAGTATTATGGAAATGACATGCAAAGAGACTACGTGAGGTCTAATCCAGGCGAGTTTGCTGGGGCTCAGCAACTTTCTCAGACCAGTGTTTAGAAGTGTTCCAGGCACGAATGGGAAGTTTGATCCAGGTAGAGTGTGCCATTCACGTAAGAACAAAGGCCATTGGAAGGGGAAGTGCCCAATTTCTAAACCAGAACAGAGGTCTCCTGGGTCTGGTGTGTATTATATGAAATAGGCTGGTCTGGTAGCCCTAGTGTCACTGATAAACACTCAAGTAAAGTCTGGAATGTCTCCTGTGTAGTGTCACAACAGCAAGTTGATGAAACGTATGCACCTTTCTGTCATGGATCACGGTTAATGGAGGTTTTATTTTAGTTTATTCTAAGGTGCTTTGGCTTTATTTCGTCTTTCTGTGAGGGACAGCTGTCGATCACTGGCCTCTGCAGTTAATTGCCATGCGGCATGGCAGGTGTGTGGGCTTGATTGCCACCTGATTGGTGTCAGGTGTGCAGTGCCTTTAAGTAGGTTTGGTTGACTGTGTTTGGATGCTTGTCCATTTCATGTTTTCCCTCAATAGTAGAGGAGTGTTCCAAGCTCATGCTTCTAGGGTTTTCTCTGTCTCTAGTGCTATTGGTTTTCTTGTTGTTTTCAACTGCTAGGCAGTGGTGGTTATTTTGGAATTTTTACCCCAGTTATTTTACTGGTGTTTTGTGTTTCCTACAGTTTTTATTTTTATTTATTTTATTCTTGTGTTTTCCCCCGCCCTCTCGCATCGCTCAGCGATTCCATTCCTTTAAGATTCCCCTTTTTGTGTGTGTGTCCTACAGAGTTTTATCTTGGAGGGTGTTACCTTTTTCACACGATACAGACGACTGGTGATATACTCCAGTTTTTGAAATTAGCTTGATGCTGTTGCCATTGCACCGCTGCAATCTATTCTCAGACCTATGAATGGTCACGGGGGTGCGTACTGTAACTCCTTGCCGATGGAAGGAGTGTGGGTGTGATCCTGGGTAATGACTTGGCTGGATCATGAGTGTGGAAGGATGTTGATATTCACATATATATAACTTTAGGTTAGTTGTAACGTTAGTTTAGGTTCGTGTTAACGTTAGATAATGTACAAAATAAACGGTTTCCGCTGCTATAAACGTCACACTTTTATTTTGAAAACCCCAGAAAGGAAGTCATTATATTTGCTTTACCATCCTGTTCTGCGTTTGCTCCGGTTAGCTCCGAGCGTCCAGTAGTTAGTAGTATATTATCAATACCAGCCATTGGATTACTGTTTTCTAAATTGGGGAGGCTTTTAATCGTCAAGGTAAGAGGATTTTAAGTCATGGTATCCATAAACTTCAATCGGTTCGGATCCTTTGAAGGAATGAGCGACTGTTCCCAAAGCTAAATGCACGCACAGAGACAAAAAAGGTATGTATCTTCTTGTCTAACTCCAGGGAAGATGTTAAATAAGCTAATTTCCCAAAATGTTGGAGTTTTCCTTTAAGTGGCGACCGCTTATTTCTCAAGAGATATCATACAATGTCATGTTGAGACCTTGAGATCACAATATCGCGATTCCGAAACAAAATAAGGCAAAGCATTATCACAAACTGTAGCAAAGATATTTAATGTTTTGCTAAACATGTCTAGTGTTGCGCCCTGCTTCAGTTAAAAGCCAAATTGCATTCTAAATTCAGTTAATAGACTTGCGACAGAAGAGGTCTGCACCTGATGCGCTCTGATGTTGCGGATAGTTGAGGATGTTGGCATCACGCGTGAGTGGTCCCAGAATGACCTAATAATAACTATTAGTTGAATAGTTACTGTACAGGAATTACAGGAATCCGTTGAATACATTGACATTGTATCTCTCCGTCGCCCAGTGCGCAGAAGTAAAGCATTAAATCGTGACATATCTAGATTGGTTGTTTCCTCTGGACTGCATCTAATCCACCGCTATATCTATCTATTTATTATCTACTGTATGTATGTCAATATAGCCAATGGAAATGCTAGGAATGGTGAAGTGGGCTGGGTGAACCAATGGACAATTCCTATCATTTCTCTGTCGTCCTGACCGCTCGTACCACCATGGTATTTGGGATATCGCTTATCGCCACCTGCTGGCCCGCATGCTTGTTGGAGCAATTCATATGCGTTTATGTGTTTGTGTCTGGATGGAGTTTTTTTTTATAACACTGGTGTGGACGGGGATTTTATTTGAAACGGAGCCTGGGAATATCCGTTTGGCAAAAGATCCATATACGTGAGGACATGGCCTAAGGAAGTTGTTGTTTTGCAGAGATTTCTTGGCTGAATCACCGCTAACAAGTCAGACTTCTGGAAAGGGATAAAGAAGAGTGTTCCGGGCCCAAAGTTCACAGGCTCATTTGACTCAACCTCAAACGGCAAGACATCACAGTCATAATAAGCATCTCATTATACTACTGAATCTCTCTTACACACTGGTATGTCGGGGCAATCTGTTGGAGCTTGTTCTGATGTTGCTGGCAATCTGCGCTTGTGAAGGATGAAAAGGATCCTGACACGTTTTTCTCTTTGTTTGAACGTGTGGCAGAGGCCAGGGGGTGGCCGGACGCTGATAGAACATTAATGCTGCAGTGTATTTTTACAGGCAAGGCACAGGAGGCATGTTCTGCCCTTAGTACTGTTGACGGCATGGGTTATGCCAAGGTGAAGGCTGCAGTGTTGAAAGCATAATGAGTTGGTTCCGGAAGCGTATAGGTAAAAGTTTAGGAACTGGAGGAAGGGTGACAGACGGACTCATGTACAAACTGAGACTCTGCACATGAGATTTCGGCACATTTTGCACGCTACTGTACAATTTGTCGGGGATTCCGACTGTGTTCAGATCCTCTTTGATAGAGGGGGATCGGTCGCGACAAATAATTTTGTTCTATTCAGATGTGGATTTCTTTTATAGTTTAATTAGGCAAAATATTAATAATAAACAGAGCAGTTGATACAGAAACAATAAGAGACAACAGAATATAATCTCGAGTCAATGAGTCCCTAAGACGCTCTGTCACAGACTGGTGGGTCCAGTTAGCTGTCCAGCAGTCTCAAGAAGCCCCGCCTGTCCAGAGAGTTTGTCCTATATATCAAGACGTAGGAGTTCCTGGCCCTCCCTCACAGAGAGAGAGAGATAACTCTCAAGGTCGGCCTACAAAGTTTCATAGTCCTTTTACAATAGATAGAATTATAGATAGATAGATAGATAGATAGATAGATAGATAGCTTTATATATATTTTACAACGCTGGTGTTTTGCCTCTGAAGTAGACAATCATGAAGACCAGACCTGTGTAACCTTATTGTGTTGGAACATTTTTAAGGTTCGGTTCCAAACCACATTGCTGTATACCCTAATCTCTTAAGCCCGGAGCCTATTTTCTGAAAATCCGCCTAAAATATATACCTAAGTAAATGGAATATTGCTCCACTTCTACAAGGGCCATTTGCATATTCTTGGTATCTAGGGACATCTATGGACCTCAGTGAATGTATTCCCAGTGTCAGAAATATTGTGTATTACTAGGCTTGCTTAAATTGTGATGAAACAAAGGAGAATATGAATTATGATTTTTCTTTGCATCTTTGACAGTGAATAACACCGTGCTAATAATGACCAAACATTAAAAAAATTCCACTGATCTCGTTCAGTACCTTCTTGAGATCATGTGTACAAAATATCTAAGGAAATGAATAAAGGGAAGATGATTAAACAGAAGGTTCTGTAATACAGTACTGAATTATCCCATCCGGACCAATGCAATTTGAAATATTATTATAGAATATAGAATAGCAGACGTATAAATTACCTTATTATAGCCAATTCGCACATTTATATATATACATATATTATCTTTCAAATGCCCGAGTTCAATTTGGATTTAGTATCACCAGGCGTGCATAAGAACAGATAATGAAATCTACTGTAATCGACTGTACTTTTTTATTTTTACCACAGTGCAACCGTTTTGAAACAAATTTCAGATCTAATTGTTGCTACATGCTAACAATAGGGAAGAGAAACTAACTGCGTTTCAATATTTGTCAAAAACTTTTGGTAGAATTATCCCGAATAATAACAGTTATTGAAATAATCCACACAGAACTTTGAACCTTGAACCCCATAGAAATGTACACGAAGTGTAGTTTTGAAAAATTGCAACGCTGATCGACAGCTAGCAATGTCTATTACAAAATGGCCGCAAACAAACTACAATTCCCATGATTCAAGGTTTTACAAAATGGTCGCCTCGCGGAATATACAGACATTTCAAAGAGGAAAATCTATCTATCTAACACTTTAACCTATTCCTAAACTAACGTATTGATGATAATATACATTATACATGCTGTTGTGACATGGTTATGATGTTTAAACTTGAATATGTTTGAAATAAAAAATCGCTACTTTTATACAACAGTCTGGAAAATATTGATTTATGACCAGATGTCACCGGTACCGGTCCCGTCTGGTGGAAGAGTTAACCCCTGCCTTGAGAACAAGGTTCAGATCAGATCAGATTACTTTATTCGCCATTTCATACAGGAACAAAATGGAACGTGTTGTTTCATCCCCACCTGCCTGAAGAAGTCCACTATTATCCCTGTACCCAAAAAATCCAAGCCTGCTTGCCTCAACGACTACCGCCCTGTAGCTCTCACCTCCATAGCCATGAAGTGCTTTGAGAAGCTAGTAAAGGGCTACATCTGCTCCTCCCTCCCCATCAACATGGACCCCCTGCAATTTGCATACCGCCCCAACAGGTCCACGGAGGACGCCATATCCCATGTGCTGCACACAGCAGCATCACACCTGGACAAGAGGCAGGGGAACTATGTGAGAATGCTATTCATCGACTACAGCTCGGCATTCAATACCATAGTCCCCTCCATACTCATAGCCAAGCTCAGGGACCTGGGCTTGGGCTATGACCTCTGCCAGTGGGTCTTGGACTTCCTGACTGGCAGACCCCAGGTGGTGAGAGCAGGCAACTGCACCTCCTCATCCATCACCCTCAACATAGGGGCCCCCCAGGGCTGTGTTCTGAGTCCCCTCCTCTACTCCCTGTACACACACGACTGTGTGGCTCAGCGGAGTAGCAATACAATCGTCAAATTTGCTGACGACACAGTGGTGGTGGGCCTGATCTCTGCCAACGACGAGAGGGCCTACCTGGAAGAGGTCAAGGTCCTGGCGGGATGGTGCCAGGAAAACAGCCTCTCCCTGAACGTCAGCAAAACAAAGGAGATGATTGTGGACTTCAGGAGGTCGGGGGTCAAGGACTACAGCCCCCTCAGCATCGACGGGGCACCGGTTGAGAGAGTCAACAGCTTCAAGTACCTCGGAGCCTACATATCCGAGGACTTGACATGGACCACACACATTAACAGTGTGGTGAAGAAGGCACGACAACGCCTCTACTTCCTCAGGCGCCTAAGGAAGTTCCAAGTCAGCCAGAAGATCCTTAAGAACTTCTACTCATGTACAATAGAGAGCATCTTGACCGGCAACATCACCTCCTGGTTTGGGAATAGCACTGCAAAAGACCGAAGCAGACTACAAAGAGTGACACGTTCAGCCGAACGCACAATTGGAGGGGGGCTCCCCACCCTCCAGAACATTTACTACAAGCGTTGCAAGGGCAAGGCTAAGAGAATCATTAAAGACTCCAGTCACCCGAACAACTGCCTCTTTGAACTGCTGCGGTCAGGCAAGCGATACCGGAGTCTCAAGGCAAGCACAGAAAGACTCAGAAGTAGCTTCTATCCCCAGGCCATCAGGCTGCTAAACGAACAATGAATGAACACTACACAACAACAACCACCAAACGCACATAGCACACACATCCACACGCACACACTCACTTTAAACAAACACACTGTAGCACCCACTCCACACACTTTATAGCACACACCCACTTTAAACAAACACACTGTAGCACCCACTCCCCACACTTTATATTTATGGATGAAGGATTGCACTACAACTCGTACACCTTACTGTAAATTGTACCTAAAATTGTACCTCATCCCATTTCTGCTTTGCACTAGATAGTACTGTACATTAGTACACTGCATAGTATTGTGTATTGTATATTATATGGTAACTCAGAACATTGTACATATGTCTATACCGAACACTGTGACCTCATTTTCTTCTTCTAAATTCATGCTATATTATGTTATTATGTTATTTGATACTATCTTGTCTAGCACAGTCTCTGGAGCGTAACAGTAAGAAGCATTTTGTATGAAAGTATTCTGTACTTCTGTATGACAACTATTAAAGAACTTGAGAACTTGAGAACTTGACATTACAGTGCATACTTTTTTCACAATTAAGAACAATACAACAGTAAATAAATAATATAAATTATTAAATAATAATAAAGTAAAGTGCAAGACAGGACAGAACAGTGAGACAACAATAAGACTGTGAAAGTGCGGTGGTTGGGGACATGGATACAGTGCAACACAAGGTTCAAGTCCAGAAGTCCGGCCCTAGCAGCTCGCCATAGAGGGGAGGGGGGAGCAGGGGGACACCTGACTCTTTTTCCAGGCGAGCTGCTGAGGGGAAGAAACTCAGTCTGTGGCGGGACTTTAGTGTCTTGGGCAGCCGTAGCCGCCTGCCGTGGGGGAGCATGCTGAAGAGGTTGTGACCCGGGTGGGCGGGGTCTGCCATGATCTTCCTCGCCCCCCTCAAGGCCCTGGTGGAATGTAGGGACTCGAGGGAGGGAAGGGGGCAGCCGATCACCCTCTCCGCCGAGCGAATCACCCGCTGCAGCTTGGCCTTGTCTCTGACCGTGGCTGCAGGGAACCAGGTGATGATGGAGAGGGTTAAGACTGCTTCAGCTGCTGCTATCTTAGCAGGTGAATATGTGTTGACCCATTCTGGTGTGTCAGAAGGGCGCCAGTATAATGGAAATGGCATGCAAAGAGACTACGTGAGGTCTAATCCAGGCGAGTTTGCTGGGGCTCAGCAACTTTCTCAGACCAGTGTTTAGAAGTGTTCCAGGCACAGGGCGGTCAGGTGGCGTAACGGAGATTGCGTTCGTCACCAACCCCGGAGCGGCTGGATTCGCCTGTTCGAATCCAGCTCACAGCTCCGGGGTTGTCACCAGCTTGGCTGGCCGTTCACACTAATACAATTGGCAGTATTAGAGGGTGGGAGAAGCTGGCGGGGTGGGTCCGGGTCGTTGTAAACAGCGACTCCTACAGTTCGGTCGGGGCGCCTGCTAAGCGCGGATAGGATCTAAGTGGGATAGTGTGATCCTTCCACACGCTACGCCCTCTCAGTGAGAATCCGCGCTGCCAGGTGAAAAGAAGCGGTTGATTGGCTGGACGTGTGTCGGAGGAAGCACGTGGTAGCCTCCACTCTCCCAGACCGACTGTGGGGGGTAAGTGCGCAGTGAAGTGTTCCAGGCACGAATGGGAAGTTTGATCCAGGTAGAGCAGGTGTTGTGAAGGATCAGATTAAACCGAATATGTATATTTATTTATATATATATATTTAATTGTATTTGTATATCGTTTGATATCCCCTGTATATTCCTTGTACAATATGCATTGAATATCCCCGTTTCTACTGAACAGCCCATAATAGTTTCATTCTACCATTGGACGAGAACCTGGCGCCAGGTTGCCATACCCCTAGGTTCAAGTTCAATCGTGCCGCCTAACATGTCGAGGCAACCCCCGGTTCCGCGCAGTAATATGCCGGGCGAAATACGTGTGGTACTATTTGTTCATAGCGCATATATATATGGCGCTCGTAAAGTAGAACTTTCTTTTAGTCCAGTTCTTTACCCTCCAACAGAGTGACAGACGCAAAAGCCTCCCCACGAAGCACGTGCGGTGTAGTAAGGCCTACTTGGCCCAGAATAGGCATTGAGACATCGTGTAGATTAATAGTTGAATGGTCATAGTTTGGCACCATACCGTCGAGTTGGACGTATTCTATTAAGCTAATAATAGTCTATTTATGTATGGTGCATCGTTCGGTTCGAGTTCTACAGTTATCAGTACCCCCATCGTTCCTGACGTTATCTGGACGCTTATCCAGGCTGGTCAGACCCCTAGTGGTGATTGCATCCGAGGAGCTCCGGGTCAAGAGCGACGGGACCTGTATATTGGATTACTCTACCCGACGACGGCGAGCCTTCCACGGCTCTTGGATTATGCTTTATGTGCTTTGATTATTCCATGGATAAAGGCCAACACTGTCGAGTGTTGGAATTACCCCCCGGAGAGGACTACAGGTGAGGCGGCGCTCTACACGTGAGGTCGCACCACGTCTCTCCGTTGTGGACCGGCAGATACCGTTCCACAGAGGGTCCAGCTGTATTCGTCTGCGGCCCGAGGTTCTGTGGGCACTGGGTCTAAGACTTTGGATTCTCCCAAGACACCGTCGGCCAGATGGGATACCGCCAGCGACTTCTCTAACCCCCCCCTCCTACTGTCTTACAACCAGCGGGACCCCCCCCCCCCTTAGTGTATCCAGCTATAATCATTTAAGTACTATCGCTATCGTTTCCTAAATATTCCAGGTTGTATACTTACTCCCTGCGCAACCAGAGATTGGACATTCAATGTTGATTTACCTACGAATACTCATTTGCCATAAAAGTGCATACTCAACATTTCAAATCATAAATGTAATTAAGTGAATGTTGTATACACCCTTTGCTGTATTAAATATTCGATTTGGTCCATTTGTGTTGGTTCGTTTCATCAGGTGGGAAAGTGTTCATCATACTTATATCTTGTACTGGGTGGCCAGAAGTTAAAGTACATGAGGTAGTGGTATTAAATATCATATCTAACAATACAGTCAGGGAATTGTACCCCTCAGCTACAATTGGTCCTTCGAGCCGGAGGGTAACTAGTGTAATATTAATATAGTGTTATTAATATCGAAATGGCCTATGATGAACACTCCACGAAACGATCCTCCTAACCTAGAACGCCCGCGGCGCAGACGACAGACACCTCAGTACTTAGAGGCTTACACTGTCAGTCAACTACCTAGCCTTCGACAAACGGTAAACGTGGTAAAAGTAGAAAGTAAAATTATGTCTGACCTTAACGACCAGGTTTCCCCGACCACAGAGGCCCTAGTAGGTCCTAATGTAACTGACCAAGCCTACGGTGGGGACCAGGAGGGAATTGACATGCCTTTACCCCCCGCCACTACTAAAGAAGTAGTCCCCGACACACCCCGGGAGGAAGACAACCCTACAGAGAGAGAACTCTGCACGGAAGAAGAAGAGGAGAGCGCCGAGGAACTAGAGCTCCAGGACTCCCCAACGAGTACCCCCAGGAGCGGTTCACGCAGGAGCGGCTCACCTCCACTACCGCCTTCCCCCAGCGAAGCGGAGAGGATACTACAACAGGCGTTCCTCGTCAGCCTGACAGCCTCTACCGAACGCGATCGGCTCCAAGCACAGACGCTTAGCGAGCGCGAACGTCTCCAAGCCCAGGCGACCAGCGAGCGCGAACACCTCCAAGCACAGCAACGGAGCGAAGAACAGCGCACAAGTCTGGAGATGAGACGCTTCCAGATGGAAGAGAATATGGCAAGAGACCGGGCCGACGCCCAGCGCGCCGCTGCCGGTGCCCAAAGAGAAACAGAGCGCGCCGCCGCCGACGCCCAGCGCGCCGCTGCCGGTGCCCAAAGAGACGCAGAGCGCGACAGACTACAAGCGCAACTAATAGAGCAGCTGATCAAAAGGACAACTCCCTCTCCCTCCGCCAGGGGCTCAAGGAACTCGTCGAGACAACAGTCAAGAGCAGCGTCACCGCAACGAGCAAGCGACCCTGAACTTGACCAACAGACCGAGTCTAGACCCCCCGCAGACCCCCTTCCCATACCGGTCCAAGCGAGACCCAGCTACAAGGAAGGAGCGGCCTACACTGCGGAGAAGCTAAATAAACGATTACAAGATCTGGAAGATTTGATAGAGGGAGAAGAGGAGAACCAAGCCCGACGACAGCACAGTACTCCACCGTACCAGGAGGTCCCATACAGTCCAGGCTATACCCCCGCGGCGCTGCGCTACAGACCCCCGACTCTATTTACGGGTGAGCACGACGCACGACCAGCCCCGAGGAACAATACCTGGACCAGCGGGCCATGGTACCCTGCCAGTACCAGCCCACAGCGAGGCGCAAGAGGGGACTCGCCCAGGAGGTCTCCCCCCAACGCTCGCCGATGTATTCGCCATCCACGGCGTCATACAACGCCACGCCGTCAATCCCAGACTTCGCCTATGAGAGTCGAGCACAGTACACGGAGCTCCGGATGTGCTTAGAGACAATGATGGTGGATGTCGTTGATGAACGCCACAAGTATGCAATATTATTGAAGCACCTGAAAGTACCGCGAGCGCACAATATAGCGCTAGCCTATGCTACCTCCTCGACCCCATACACAGCGGCCCTTGCAGCGCTGGATCAAAGATATGGACGTATATGGGATTACGTAATCCAGGAGATAAGGCATATTGACCGCCTACCCCCAGCCACAGACAATCGCTCACTGGACGACCTGTCAATCAAAGTGCAGTCCCTGGTGGGGATGCTGGGAGCTCAACGGGAGAAGGGCAGGCATGAGCTGTACGCCAACTCTAACGTTGAGAGGATTTTGGAGAAGCTGCCACCCGCAAGACAGGAGCGCTTTCGGCGGCAGAGGGACTACCGAGATCCCGACGGCCCCGAGCCATCCCTCCTTGATCTGGCCGACTTCTTGGCGAGAGAGGTCAGCAGCTTACGACTGGACACCTTCGGGCGGAGCACGCCAAGCTCCAGAGAGGGACCCAGGAGAATAAGTGATGGAAGAAGATCGGTGACTGTCATGCACCAATCGGAGTCAGTGCCGAGCAGTAGGAGCCACAGCACCCCCTCGAGAAAGGAGAAGTGGAAGATAGCGTGTCCCTACTGTGAGAAAGAACACTGGCTGTCACAATGTGACTCATTCACAAAGATGAATGCAGAAGAAGTGAGCCAATGGATAAAGTCCAACCGGCACTGTTATCGATGTGCGCGGCCCCACATGGCAGCCGAATGCCGCCTAAAGAAAAGGTGCAGCCGGTGCGATGGAGCCCATCTAGATATACTACACGATAGTAACGGAAGACGGCCTATACCTGCACCACGGAGCGGCACCAAGGCAAGTGTCATGTACATTGACCCCGCCAGCAGCAACGGAGCTCAAGTGCTCTTAAAGGTAGTCTGTGTGACATTGAGCTACCAGGATAAAGTCATGGACACTTACGCCGTCCTTGATGACGGGTCAGAGAAGACCCTTCTGCTCGCCTCCGCTGCGACTCAACTGGGACTGCGGGGGAGCAAGAACGAAATGACGATTCGGACAATAAGAAGAGATTTAAAGACGATAAAGGGCGAGAATGTCTCCTTCACTATCGCAGCCAACGGGCAGCCAGAGCGACGGTACAAGATCACAAATGCTTTCACCAGCCAAGAAATAGGACTCTCGCAGTACACCTACCCTGTCACCAAGTTGATGGATAAATATGTGCACCTGCGTCAATTACCTATCCCGCTCATAAACGGCGCTACCCCGACCCTGTTGATAGGCTCCGACCATGCAGAACTCATAGTCCCGATTGACCGGGTCCATACAGGTCCCCGAGGCTGTCCTGCAGCCGTCGAGACCCGCCTAGGATGGACATTACAAGGCCCCCTCGCTAAATCTCTCAACCGAACCGCAGCCACTAGCTGCTTCCACTCCCGAACGACAGAAGAAGACACCACTCTCCTGCAGCATGTCGAGAGGCTATGGACCCTAGAGACAATGCCCTTTAAGAACGAAAAGAAAGACATTCGCTCTAAAGAAGACATTTACGCCATCCACCTACTCGAGCAGGGGACAAAGAGAGTCACAGTCGGCGGAGTGATGAGATACGCAACTCCACTCCTGAGGCGAGAGGGAATGCCCCCCTTTCACGCAAAGAAAGACGCCACGGAGCGCTATCTACTGAACACAGAGCGGCGCCTAGCCAAAGACCCCGCTCAACAGAGTGTGTACCGAGCTGAGATTGAGAAGCTAATCACAGCGGGACACGTAACAAAGATTGACATTAAAGAGGCCGATCAGACGACCGAATCATGGTACGTGCCGCATCACAAGGTCCATCACAATGGCAAGGATCGCATTGTGTTTAACTGCAGCTACCAGATCGGATCCCAAAATCTGAATAAAGAGCTCTTGCCCGGCCCCACACTCGGCCCCTCCCTACTAGGCGTGCTACTGCGCTTCCGCCAGGACAAGGTGGCTATAAGCGGGGATATCAAAGGGATGTTCTTGCAAGTGAGACTAGTAGAGGAGGACAAGCCTCTGCTACGGTTCCTATGGAGAGAGAAGATCGGAGATGAGAACCCATCCATCTACCAGTGGGAAGTACTCCCCTTCGGAACCACATGCAGCCCGTGCTGTGCTACATTTGCACTACAGAAACACGTCACAGAGGACCCAGCAGCAGATGAAGAGGTCCAACACAGTGTGAAGAACAGTTTCTACGTAGACAACTGTCTACAAAGCGTCTCGACTCAAGAAGAAGCCGAGGCTCTCCTAATCAAGTTACGCGCCTCCCTAATCAAAGGAGGCTTTGATCTCAGGCAGTGGGCCAGCAGTGACCCGCACGTATTGCGCAGCCTCTCCTCCGCAGACAAGGCTGCCAGCAGCGAGACCTGGATGGCGACAATCCCAGGAGAAGCCCAAGAAATGACACTAGGATTAGTCTGGCGCTTCAAAACAGACTCGCTCCACTATAGACACAAACCCTTGGCTCCAGAGCAAGGAAGGTCGGCGGCGATACCGACCACCAGACGGAGTGTGTACAGAACACTCGCCAGACAATATGACCCGTTGGGATGTATTCTACCTTACACCACCAGGGCAAAGATGATTGTACGAGCACTATGGGACAAGGACCAGGGCTGGGACGACCCAATACCCGCACACCTTGCCTCAACATGGAGAGAGTGGGAGACGGAACTCCGCTCACTCCCAGGTGTCAACATACGCCGCAGCTACTTCCCATCCACAGTGAGGCCAGAGACATGCGAGATTGAGCTACACGTCTTCAGCGATGCCTCCGAAGTAGCCTACGGATCGGTTGCTTATTTGCGTGCCCAAGAGATGGGAGGAGAGATACACACTGCTTTCATACTGGCCCGCTCAAGGATAGCCCCACGTAAGCAACAATCTATCCCACGTCTAGAGCTCTGCGCAGCCCTCGCAGGAGCGCATCTAGCCACGTTAATCCAACGTGAACTCACCATTCCGGTGCATAGAACAATCTTGTGGTCAGATTCCACGACAGTACTCACATGGATTAAGTCTGATTCATGCAGATACAAAGTCTTCGTGGGAGTCAGAGTCACCGAGATTCAGGAACTAACAGAAGAAGCAAGCTGGAGATATGTGGATACCAAACACAACCCAGCTGACGTCATCACCCGGGGAATGTCCCTGGATGACCTAACCCGTCGCAACATCTACAGTGACGGACCAGCATTCCTCTAGCTCCCGGAAGGAGATTGGCCTACGCCCACCCCGAGGGAAGCAAGTAGCGAGGAGGCTGAGAACAAGAAGCCTATGTTCTGTGGACTGAGCACTGTCGCCTCCACAGACCCGAATATAGATGACTGCATTACCCTAGAGAGTGCGCAACAAAGGACATTCCTGCGGCACCACCCAGAGATTCAGTCCACCACTGACATGTCAGCAGCTGACTACGAAGAAGCAGAACTTCTTCTACTACAACGAGCCCAGAGAGACTCGTTCCCCGATGAGCTAGACTGTCTACAGGGAGGAAACTCCGTCCCATCAGACAGTAGACTGATTCACCTGGCACCAGAGAGTGACGCACATAATCTCATCAGAGTGGGTGGTCGCCTGCGGAGAGCCCCCGATCTACCAGATGACATTAAGCACCCGATCGTCTTGAACAGCCGACACAAGGTCACAGAGCTGATCATAAAGAAATACGACGAGGATGTGCACCACGCAGGAGCAGAGAGAGTCTTCGCGGAGATCAGACGTCGTTATTGGATATTACAAGGGAGAGAAGCAGTACGGCGCTTCCAGCGAACCTGTCTAGACTGCCGTAAGTGGCGCGCGCAGCCCAGCATACCACGGATGGCTGACCTACCCCCCTGTCGCCTCCGAATCGGCGACAAGCCATTCCACTCCACAGGCATGGACTGTTTTGGCCCGTTGTATATAAAGAGAGGAAGAGGCACCGAGAAGCGGTGGGGTATTGTATTCAAATGCATGACCAGTTAACATCAGACGCTCGCCATGGACGGTCGCAAATCTCTGAGCTCCAGCAAGAACTCCAGCAACAACTACAATCAACACGGAAAACCAACAAGGTTTTTCATACATTTCATCATCTTCCTACTATGGATTACAGATTACTTTAATTCATCAAGAAAGCCGAACCAAACGGATAAAAGAGAAATCGGAAGAGAAAGCGGTAGTCACAATGACTTTTACCTCCTCGACGGCTCGGAGCAGAAACATCTGGCCATCGGAACCGCAGCTATCCACGGGTTCCTAACGGCAAATCCGGAGCGGAAGAAAATGCCCCCAGCAGGTAAACTAGATCGAAGGACGATAATCATCCTTTATCTACTCCTTGCGGGAGATATTAAATTAAACCCGGGCCCGACTACACGACTACAACAGAAAGTGATGAACAATGAATGAACACTACACAACAACAACCACCAAACACACATAGCACACACATCCACACGCACACACTCACTTTAAACAAACACACTGTAGCACCCACTACACACACTTTATAGCACACACCCACTTTAAACAAACACACTGTAGCACCCACTCCCCACACTTTATATTTATGGATGAAGGATTGCACTACAACTCGTACACCTTACTGTAAATTGTACCTAAAATTGTACCTCATCCCATTTCTGCTTTGCACTAGATAGTACTGTACATTAGTACACTGCATAGTATTGTGTATTGTATATTATATGGTAACTCAGAACATTGTACATATGTCTATACCGAACAACTGTGACCTCATTTTCTTCCTCTAAATTCATGCTATATTATGTTATTATGTTATTTGATACTATCTTGTCTAGCACAGTCTCTGGAGCGTAACAGTAAGAAGCATTTTGTATGAAAGTATTCTGTACTTCTGTATGACAACTATTAAAGAACTTGAACTTGAACTTGAATCAGAGGCTCCCACAAATAGTGACGGCTACCGTCGCGATCAACAATAATAACAACAACATCCCTTTCAACGACACCAACATCCTAACACCGGCGTCGGGTGCATACATTCCACCCGTCACCGGAGCAGTGATGACTGCCGTCGCGATCAACAACGACAACAACATCCTTCTCAACAACAACAACAACATTGTCAACCCCGGACCCAGCCAAGTCAGGACCCCCGTCAGGACGCGAACCCAGACGCGACGACTGGGTCTGGCACTACAGGATGCAACGATGGCTTCGGATGCCTACTTTCCACCCGAGGCCGGAGCAATCAACACGCACGGCGCCGCCGCAAAGGAACACACGGGAGGACGAGACGTCTCCACAGCAGGGAGCCGGCGGGATGGAATCAACACAGCCCCTGGATCATGCCCCCTCCCCACGGAATTCCACCACCAGGCGACGCCAGCAGATGAACAGGACAAAGAATCTCACACCCCCCCCCCTCCCACACACGGACCAAATAATAACAACACAGCCCCACCCCCCTCCCGTCGCGGGACACCCACCTTGATCAAAGGATCCCCCACCCCCCCCTCCTTTCACCAGCAGAGGACAAAGGATCATCCCCACCCCCCCTCCTAACATCAATGAACACAGGACCCCATCCCCCCCTCCCCACCTACCGCCACAAGATCAACCACACGGACTAGGATCCCCCACCCCCCCTCCGGACATCACAGAGCCCCCCCCCCTTCCCACAGAAGAAGAATCCTACCTTTATCTCAATGATATAGACGACACAGCAGATAAAAACGGACTACATATCTTTCATCTTAATGTAAATAGCCTCAGGCACAAACTGGCAGAAATAAGAAATCATTTCAGTAGCGGAAAGGTAAACATACTATGTTTCTCAGAAACCAAACTGGACCCATCAGTAACAGACCCTGAAATTGAATTAGAGAACTATTCTTTAGTCCGCAATGACAGGAACAGGCATGGAGGAGGTGTCTGTATGTACATCCATCAAGACACCAAATTTATTAACCGTACAGACCTAGATCATGAGGCTATTGAAACTGTTTTTGTAGAAATTCTATTTGAAAGGGCTAAATCTGTTCTAGTCGGCACAATTTACAGACCGCCAGACCAAAATGGCTTTTATGACGTGTTGGATGAGTGCTTAGCTGGAGTTGAGGATACAGAAATGATTCTTATTGGGGATTGGAACACGGATATGCAACAAAAAGATGCACCCGTCTTCAAATCCTACAATAGGTTTTGTGATCTGCACGGCCTCAGCCAACTAATCACACAACCCACACGTGTGTGTGAGTCAACTCAGACTACCATTGACCTCATCCTGACCTCTGACAAGTCCAAGATCGCCAATAAAGGGGTTATAGCATGCGGGTTAAGTGATCATTATATGATATTCTGTACCCGCAAAAAGCTAAAACAAAAGGCTGGCTGTCACAAAACAGTCACATCTAGAGACCTAAAAACCTACTCTAGCGAGGCCTTTAACCTTGAACTGGAGGGTCTGGACTGGTCAGATGAGCTCAATGGTACACTGGTTGAAGAAACATGGCTTGGCTTCAAAACCAAATTTTCAACGATACTAAACAACATGGCCCCCCTAAGAACCACCAGAGTAAAAAATCGCGCTGAGCCGTGGATGCACGCTGAAATACTGACCGCTATGAAAACCAGAGACAAAAAATGCTCTGAGTTTCGTAAAAGTCAGTCAAAGCTTAACATAAGCACGAGCAGTGAACTCCAAGCCCACGTGACTGAACTCAAACTGCAAAGAAACAGACTAAGAAATGATGTAAACTCCATGATCAAAACAGCAAAGAAAAAATTCATCAATGACAAAACCGAGGAAAACAAAAACAAACCGCGTGAACTTTGGAAATTACTCAATAACCAACTAGGCTGCAGTAAAAAACTTAAAACCAGATTCTCAAACATAAACATAAAGACGGACAACACGCTCATCACAGAAAAGCTGGATGTAGCCAATTACTTAAATAGTTTCTTCACAAACATAGCCACAACACTGGTAAACAAACTACCCTCCCACTCAGGGCATTATGGGGTAGAACACATAGTAGCTTACTACAAAAACCTAGGGGTCCACAAAGACGACTTCAAACTGGAAATGGTAACAACAGATGAGGTACTCAAAAAACTGAGCGCCCTCCAACCTAACAAGGCCACTGGCCATGACAACATCCCCTCCAAATTCCTCAGAGACTCAGCAGCCGCCATCACCCCAGTCATCACACACATAATAAACCTCTCTATAAAACAGGGACACGTCCCCAAGGACTTCAAAATTGCGAGAGTGACCCCTCTGCACAAAAAAGGCAGTAAATTAGACCCAGGCAACTACCGCCCTGTTTCTATCCTTACCTCCATCTCGAAAGTCATGGAAAAAATTGTATACGAACAGGTCGAAAAATACCTTGCAGAAAAAAATCTAATCTACGAATTCCAATCTGGCTTCAGAACATCCCACTCCACTGACACATGCCTTCTCTATTTAAACGACCACATCAAACAAGAGGTGGACGCGGGCAAATACTGCGGCATGGTCATGCTGGACCTACAAAAGGCCTTCGACACTGTCAATCACACCATTCTGATTGACAAGCTAAAAGCAATTGGTTTTGATAGTCTATCAGTGAGCTGGATGCAATCCTACCTGGAGGGGAGAGAGCAGATGGTGGAGGTAAACGGTACCCTATCCCCCCCCCTCACAGTAAACTGTGGTGTTCCACAAGGAAGCATACTAGGTCCGCTACTGTTCCTAATTTATGCAAATGACATGTCGTCAGCTTGTGACTGCAACTTGTTCCTGTTTGCGGACGACTCAGCCCTGCTGGTCTCTGACAAGAACAAATTACAGGTTGAAAAAACCCTCAGCTCAGAACTAAGCAAAATCTGCATATGGCTCGCTGATAACAAACTATCATTACACATGGGCAAAACAGAGTCCATTCTCTTCGGTTCAAATAACAAACTCAGCAAGACCGACGGCTTCTCAGTTACAGTGGGTGACAATATTGTCACAAGGAAAGAAGATATTACCTACCTGGGTTCCATCCTAGAGGCAAATCTTTCCTGTGACAAAATGGCATCCAATGTAATAAAAAAAGTCAACCAACGAACTCGTTTCTTGTACCGGATCTCCTCACTGGTAAACAAGAATACCCTGAAGACTCTAGCAGGAGCACTCATTCAAGGGTACTACGACTATGCTTGCACCTCATGGTACCAAAGCACCTCAAAGGCGCTAAAAACAAAATTACAAACATCTCAAAACAAACTGGTCAGACTACTGCTTGACCTTACTCCTAGAACCCACCTCACCCCTGCCCACTTTGACAACCTAGGATGGCTTAGAGTAGACGACAGAGTACAGCAACTTGCAATGGGCCTGGTCTACAAGATACACTACACGACCAAGGTACCCATGTACATGACTAAATACTTCCCAAAGGTCAGTGAATACCACGATCACAACACCAGAGGGAGCTCCACAAATCATGTTAAACCCAGATTCGGCTCAAACAAGGGACTAAACACGTTTCGCAATTATGCCACATCAATGTGGAACGCCCTACCCAAAGCTGTAAAGGAATGTGAATCACTACCCACTTTCAAAAACACTCTCAAAAAACACCTAAGGGAGACTGCAACTCGAAACTGGCCCCTGTAAATGTCCGAACACAACCCCCGCCAATGTACAGTAAATTACCAAGTATGGTCTTGTCAATAATCCAATGTACAGTGTTGTTTGTACAGTTGTACAGTGTCCCCACCCACCCCTCCTACCCACCCACCCCTCCTACCCACCCCCCCCCCACCCACCCAACCACCTCCAATGTACAGTCCAATGTACAGTCCCATAATCCAATGTACAGTGTTGTTTGTACAGTTATACAGTGTCCCCCACCCACCCCTCCTACCCAACCCCCCCCCCCCCACTCCTACCCAACCCCCCCCCCCCCCCCCCACTCCTACCCCCCCCCCCCCCCCCCAACCACCTCCAATGTACAGTCCCACCCCCACCTACCCAATCCAATGTACAGTTTCTACGCCTAATGTATATACTTTTTCTTTCTGGACTCTTTTTGTATCACAAATACAGTACTGTAATTGCAAATCTGGTATGTCATAAATGTATAGATGTAGCAGTACTGTCTATCTGTATGTCATGTATGTCATATATGTTACGATGAATTGGAAATGGGGGACCCTGGTGGAAACAAGACGAAAGTCTTTCTCTGGTCTGCATCCCCTTAACAATTGTATGTATTGAGCTGTACTGCACTGTACCCATTCTGCAATCTGTTAATAAAGTTTTCATTCATTCATTCATTCACCACCAGAGCGATACATATCGAGCTCCTTCCGACCATGAGCACAGACTCATTCCTTATGGCCTTCCGGAGATTCATATCACGGAAAGGACAACCGTCTACATTGTTGTCTGATCACGGGACCAACTTCAAAGGCGGAGAAAGAGAGCTGAGAGAGAGCTTCCAAGCTATGGGCCCAGAACTTAAGACCCACCTCGCTCCAGCCCAGGTTGACTTCCAGTTTAATCCCCCGAACGCACCCCACTTCGGTGGAACCTGGGAACGAGAAGTACGTTCTATAAAGACAGCCCTGTATGCCGTACTCGGAGCCCAGACTGTGGCAGAGGAAGTCCTAATGACAGTCCTCACGGAGATCGAGGGAGTATTGAACTCAAAGCCCCTCGGTTACGTCTCCAGTGATGTAGCAGATGTCGACCCAGTCACCCCCAACACACTCCTAATGGGGCGGCTGGACCCCGCGCTACCCCAGACAATGTACAGGCCCGAAGAAGCGAACGGCCGAAGAATGTGGAGGTACAGCCAAGTACTAGCTGACAAGTTTTGGAGCAGCTTCCTACTTCACTACCTACCGTCTCTACAGACCCGCCAGAAGTGGGTAAAAGAGAGAGACAATTTGACAGAAGGAACAGTCGTCATGATAGTTGACCAGTCACTCCCCAGAGCTATGTGGCCGGCTGGCCGCGTAAGCAAAGTGATCACCGGTGCCGATGGCAAGGTCCGAGCAGCTGAAGTACTCGTCCAAGGGCGCACCTACACACGGCCCGTGGCGAGGCTCATAGAACTGCCCCGACTCCCAGATACTATCGATGATGACCATGACCCTATGACTTTGTGAGTTGACTGACCTTACAGCGGACCTTGAGTGGAAGACAGTGCGGTTAATCTGTCTCTGCTTAGCTAATTAGGTGGGACTAATTAGGGGGCGGCTGTTGTGAAGGATCAGATTAAACCGAATATGTATATTTATTTATATATATATATTTAATTGTATTTGTATATCGTTTGATATCCCCTGTATATTCCTTGTACAATATGCATTGAATATCCCCGTTTCTACTGAACAGCCCATAATAGTTTCATTCTACCATTGGACGAGAACCTGGTGCCAGGTTGCCATACCCCTAGGTTCAAGTTCAATCGTGCCGCCTAACATGTCGAGGCAACCCCCGGTTCCGCGCAGTAATATGCCGGGCGAAATACGTGTGGTACTATTTGTTCATAGCGCATATATATATATGGCGCTCGTAAAGTAGAACTTTCTTTTAGTCCAGTTTTTTACCCTCCAACAGAGTGACAGACGCAAAAGCCTCCCCACGAAGCACGTGCGGTGTAGTAAGGCCTACTTGGCCCAGAATAGGCATTGAGACATCGTGTAGATTAATAGTTGAATGGTCATAGTTTGGCACCATACCGTCGAGTTGGACGTATTCTATTAAGCTAATAATAGTCTATTTATGTATGGTGCATCGTTCGGTTCGAGTTCTACAGTTATCAGTACCCCCATCGTTCCTGACGTTATCTGGACGCTTATCCAGGCTGGTCAGACCCCTAGTGGTGATTGCATCCGAGGAGCTCCGGGTCAAGAGCGACGGGACCTGTATATTGGATTACTCTACCCGACGACGGCGAGCCTTCCACGGCTCTTGGATTATGCTTTATGTGCTTTGATTATTCCATGGATAAAGGCCAACACTGTCGAGTGTTGGAATTACCCCCCGGAGAGGACTACAGGTGAGGCGGCGCTCTACACGTGAGGTCGCACCACGTCTCTCCGTTGTGGACCGGCAGATACCGTTCCACAGAGGGTCCAGCTGTATTCGTCTGCGGCCCGAGGTTCTGTGGGCACTGGGTCTAAGACTTTGGATTCTCCCAAGACACCGTCGGCCAGATGGGATACCGCCAGCGACTTCTCTAACCCCCCCCTCCTACTGTCTTACAACCAGCGGGACCCCCCCCCCCCCTTAGTGTATCCAGCTATAATCATTTAAGTACTATCGCTATCGTTTCCTAAATATTCCAGGTTGTATACTTACTCCCTGCGCAACCAGAGATTGGACATTCAATGTTGATTTACCTACGAATACTCATTTGCCATAAAAGTGCATACTCAACATTTCAAATCATAAATGTAATTAAGTGAATGTTGTATACACCCTTTGCTGTATTAAATATTCGATTTGGTCCATTTGTGTTGGTTCGTTTCATCAGGTGGGAAAGTGTTCATCATACTTATATCTTGTACTGGGTGGCCAGAAGTTAAAGTACATGAGGTAGTGGTATTAAATATCATATCTAACAATACAGTCAGGGAATTGTACCCCTCAGCTACAGCAGGGGTGGGCAATTATTTTTCCCAGGGGGCCGAATGAGCAACTGAAAATATGTTGGAGGGCCGGGCCAAAATTCCAAACTCAATTATGCATAATATACATTTTATTTCTATATAAAAAGCAGTAAATGGCATTGTTTTGACCTCTGGTAAAAGTGTATGTTATTATTTGGCAATTAAAAGGTGAGGTTAGCTTTCAAAAATATCATTTATTCAAATAGAATTTATTTCCAAAATGATAAACAAAATGTGAAACATTAACACTTTAAGTGCCGAAAACGTGTTTAGGCGTCTTTCCTAGCCATGCTAAAGTTGCAGAGGACGCCCTAACTCGTCTTTAATATCAATATTTCAAAAATCTGTGATCGGAATGATATTTCCCCTCTGCAGCCTTCACACACAGTTCTGAGCTCCTCTCAATTCTCTAGTGGTTCAAGAGCGCCATCTGGTGGCCGATCGGCAGAAGCGCCAAACAGGAAGTCATGTGGATGAAGTGCTGATCGTCCATATTACTTCCGGGCACTCTCTATAGGTCCCGGGACTCGATCTCGACACAATACATAGCGATCCGTTGCCAATAACTCGATAAACAACATGATTTGGACGTATATACTATTATACAACCTGGAAATAGATAGCGTATTTCTACATCCCATAATAGGAATATTTCAGTTCCACGCTCATCGTCCAACGGCGCGAGGAAGATACGGTAAGATTCAGCGTTATTTTTGAACGTGTTCGATATAAACTGCTCTGATGATCATATCACCCACACTAGATGAATGATATAACGCTGCCCACGGAATTATAAACGATCCCCCGCCCATCCGGTCATCATCAGATGATACGTAGAAACTTCTAGAAGTACGTCCAATTGAAATTTTTGATCTCGCACAGATTCCTACCAAACTGTATTTCATCATCAATATAATGCATTTGGGGCTATAAATCACGTTCTGGAGAAAGCTGCAGAAAGAGATGAAAACATACTTATACTTTAGACCATATTTTACTATGAATATGTGAATGAAAAAGTTTAACGTTGCTACACAATGAACAATACATATAGGACCTTGAATGGGCCCTAATAATGGCAATCTAGCAATAGAATTTAAAAAGTTATAGCCCTGCAAAGAAGGGGAACTTCTCCATAGACAAATAGAGCTGGCAAGGGATGGTATATCATGAATTTAACCTTAGACAATCAAAGTGTTAATAACAAAGGGCATTTTGAGTTTCATATACTATTGAAACAAGGATTTTCGTAGCTTTCTAAAGACATCACATCATCTTATAGCAAAAATAAACAAGACATGTCACTGAACTGTGTAAAGAAAAGTGTCCCAGTTTTGTAGCCTTTTTTACTTTACATGCCTATATTAAACATTTAATGTTTTCAGAACTGTGCAAAAAAAGAAAAAAAAATAGTGTCAAGTGTCCCATTTCACTTGTTATATTTCCACATTTTAGTGTTCTTCAGTTCTTTTTTTCATTCAGTGTGAGAAATCCAGTCTCTGTTGAGCTTTAACAAGTCCATCAAAGTCAGGTTGCATGTCTGAGGTGGAGATGCGAAGCACAGCTGCCAGATGTTCATCAGTGAGAGAGGATCTGTACCTGGACTTGGTAAACGTCATGACTGAGCATGTCTGTTCGCATATGTAGGTGGATCCAAAGAGAACCAACATCTTCTGAGCATGTCTCCTCATGTTTGGAAAGTTCTCCTCCTTGAGAGCAGAGTAGAACTCTAGCAGTGATGCTGACTTAAAGTGCTCTTTCAGTAGTGAATCAGACTGCAGGTCAATGAGTTCAAGCTGAACAACTATCAACACTGCAGGTAAAGGGAGAGGAAACCAGCTGCATTTCATCCTCAACCTTTTTGAAATCTTGAAAACACCTTGAAAATTCATCATGCAGTGCTCCCAACATGGATGAGTACCTGTGCCGGTGATCAGCTGATGGTTTGACTTCTTTCAGGGTTTTCATGTGTTTGAGATTGTTGCTGCCTAGTTGCCTTGAAATTAATTGCAACTTTGTCATGAAGGCTTTCACATGGCTATGCATTTCATGAGCAAAAATGCCCTTGCCCTGCAGTTGTGTGTTCAGTAGGGATGGGTACCGTTCACATTTGAACCGATACGGTACCGGTACCTGTGAATCGATACCGGTACCCAACGGTACCTTTTTTCTGTACTTTAGTCTCTAAAAATGTAATCTACCTACCTCAGTTGTGAAAAAAAAATCCAAACTTCAAATAACCACACTTTCGACCGTTTTCAGCTTGCCCCGACTGCTTTGTTGTTGAATCAAGTCAAATCCTAGGTAAGCGTATATTGTGCGTGTGAACGTTGACATGAAAAGAAAAAAGTTAAAAAAAATTAAAATTAAAAAGAAAAAGAAATATATATTTTTTTATTTTTATTATTATCATGTTTCATGTATCATTATCATGTTTCACGGGCCGGTAAGAATCATCCCGCGGGCATACAATGCCCAGGTCTGAGGTAGAGTGTGCCATTCACGTAAGAACAAAGGCCATTGGAAGGGGAAGTGCCCAATTTCTAAACCAGAACAGAGGTCTCCTGGGTCTGGTGTGTATTATATGAAATAGGCTGGTCTGGTAGCCCTAGTGTCACTGATAAACACTCAAGTAAAGTCTGGAATGTCTCCTGTGTAGTGTCACAACAGCAAGTTGATGAAACGTATGCACCCTTCTGTCATGGATCACGGTTTATGTGGGTTTTATTTTAGTTTATTCTTTTTTCTTTTTTTTATTGATATTTTTTGCACAAATCTCTCCAATATTCAAAACATCTCTTTCCACATCATCATATGCAATTTCCAGGATTTGCCTTTTTCTTTTTTGTAAGAACATACAAAACATGTAAAGGACTCATACAAATACATTAACAACTGACATGGAAAATAAAAAAAGACTTACGAAAAAAGAAACATACTATACTATACATTATGCGTATACATCCATGATATACATACTTTGCATGTAGACCGATCTACCTGCGAGCAGGTATGTGCTGCATCCTCTATCGGGATGCCACCCTTCTCCATATTGCATGTGAGAGAAAGCACCCCAGACACATGCAGTTGTGCATGATAACATGCATGCACGCATGTCTCCAACACATGTATGTGGGTACGTGTATCACGTAAGCATGTGTACATGCCTCATATGTGTGTGTGTGCATCTTCCTGGTATGTGACTGTACTCCTATCTCTTGTGTGTGTCTCGTATCCATGTGTGCCTCTGCCCCCTATGTGAGTGTATATCTCAGATGTGTATATATATGTGCGTCTCAGCTACGTATGTGTGTGTCTCCTATATACATGTGTATCCCCCATATGTGTCAGTGAAAGCCTATACTTCAACTATGTGTATATGTAGGTGTGTGTATGCCTATTTCCTATAAGTGAGTATGTGCATGTATGTGTGCCCCTGACGTGTATACCTTATCCTTGTGTATATGAGTGTGTGTAAACCTATTATGTACACATATGAATATGTGTATCCTAGATACTTGTATGCGGCTATACCTGCGCACATGTGAGTGTGATAGAGACAGTGACCGTTCCATAGATACACCACCCGGACATAAAATACATGTACATACATACACAATACATTATAAAGCACAAGTACCATCAGATCAGATCCCCTTTTTTCATATTCATCCTTGATAACATTGTAATCCCACCTTAATCATTTGTCCCCAGACCGCTCAGTCAGGTGTAGAAAACTGTCCCATACCTCAGCGAAAATATCCTCTCTCCCTGCGACTCTATACGTCACCCTTTCATATGATGCTGTCCGGAACATTAGTTCCATCCATTCTTTAAAAGTAATATCAACAGGTGATTTCCAATGTCGTAATGCAATTCTACATCCTGATATCATGGCCATTCTATACCACATTCCCCGGTATTTAGGCAGTTTAATCCCTTTCGGTACTATACCCAAAACACATGCCATTGGGGCGTTATTTATCTTCACATTCAGAACCTTACTTAGGAATATCACAATTTGATCCCACATTTTCCGGACCTTCTCACATTCGTACAGCATGTGCAGTAAAGTGCCTGTCTCCTTCTCACATCTCCAGCAGATGTCACTGTCCCTTAATTTCAGTCTGGCCAGTTTACTAGGCGTCCAATAGCTTCTGTTCAACACTTTGTAAAAAATAAGTTGTGATTGCACCTCCCTAGAGAATTTACCCCATTTGGACACCAGTTTCTCCCACATTTCCTCAGTAATATCCTCACGTACATCGTTCTCCCAGCTCAATCTCAGACCCGCCAATTTGGGTGCATTGTATTCTCTTATAACATCATAAAATCTTGACGCACCGCCTTTCCTACGCCATCCTCTATAGAATATTTCTTGAATTGCAGTAATCGGGCCACACTTTGGTCCTCCTATTGATGACGATATACAATGTCTAATCTGTAGGAATTTATAAAAGTTTTTATTATCTATATCAAAATCCTCTTTAATATCCTCAAAAGGCAAAACCCCATCTTCCCCGGCTATATCACCTAGTACATGTATCCCCCTTTTAATCCAATCGTCCCATATGACTGATTTCTTACCAATCTTTAGTTTCTTATTATACCATATAGAGGCTCTCGTAGTTAAATATGGGCTATCACCAGTCAGACAGTCATCACGATTGATTCCAAGTTTCCCTGATAAATGCCATTAAAGGGTTTTTAAAAGGTATAGGTCTGTCTGATTGTGTCAGGAAGGATTCCAGAGATGAGGGATATATCATTTCCTCCTCCATCCTGACCCAAGCAGGTGCCTCCTCAGACGAGTGATTCAGTTTGGAGAGCTGGGAGAGCGAGAATGCATAGTGATACCAATCTAGTTTAGGCAGGGATAAGCCGCCATTTTCCTTTGCTGCATACATTTTGGCCCGTCCAAATAGCGGCCTTTTGCCCCCCCACAGATATACATTAATGACTTTGTCATACTGTTTGAGTAACTGGGTCGGGAGAGTCAGCGGCAGCATATATAGGATATAATTTAATTTGGGAGCCAATATCATTTTTACTAAGTTTATCTTCCCCAGGAGGGACATATTCATCTTGGCCCAATTCTGGGTCAGAGCACTAATGTGTTCGATTATAGGGGCAATATTGGCTTGCATCAACTCTTTCAGACCTGGGATCAGCTTTATTCCTAGGTATATCAACCCTGACGGCATCCATCTGTATTGCCACCCCCTTCTGATATCAGGGGGACAACACTTAGAGAGAGGCATTGCTTCTGACTTGCTCCAGTTGATTGTGTACCCAGATATTTCGGAGAAGGACTCGATAATAGTTCCAATGACCCCAGCTGCTGTTCGGGGATTGCTGGATACCAATAAGATATCGTCCGCATACAAAAATAATTTATGTTCTACCTGCCCCGCTATTACCCCTTTGATGTCCTGATTAGTCCTTAGTGCGATAGCAAGTGGTTCGAGGAAGAGCGCAAACATTTGGGGAGAAAGCGGAGAACCTTGCCTCGTCCCCCGCCCTAGGTTAAAGGGCGAGGATACGATCCCGTTGGTCAATACTGATGCCATCGGATTTGTGTATAACAGTTTTACCCACCCTATTTTAGTTTATTCTAAGGTGCTTTGGCTTTATTTCGTCTTTCTGTGAGGGACAGCTGTCAATCACTGGCCTCTGCAGTTAATTGCCATGCGGCATGGCAGGTGTGTGGGCTTGATTGCCACCTGATTGGTGTCAGGTGTGCAGGGCCTTTAACCCTTTCTCTGCCACGCTTATGTACATCCTTATACCATCCTCTGCCAGCTCTATTTGTCTATGGAGAAGTTCCCCTTCTTTGCAGGGCAATAACTTTTTAAATTGTATTGCTAAATTGACATTACTATGGCCCATTCAACGTCAATTATCTATCGTTTAGGATGTAGCAACGTTCTACTTTTTCATTCACATATTCATACTAAAATACGGACTAAAGTATAAATATGTTTTTATCGTTTTCTGCAGCATTCTGCAGAACGTGATTTATAGCCCTAAATGCATTATATTGATGATCAAATACAGTTTGATAGCGATCAGCGCCAGATAAAAAAATTCAAATGTACGTGCTTCTAGAAGTTACTACTCATCATCTGATGTTGACCGGATGGGGGGGGGGGGTCGTTTATAATTCCATGGCCAACGTTAGATGATTCATGTAGTGTGCGTGATATGATCATCAGAGCAGTTTGTATCGAACACGGTCATAATAAACGCTGAAACGTACCCCAGTCTCCTCGGGCCGTTGGGCGATGAGCGGGGAGCAAAAAGATTGCTATTATGGGATGTTGAAATATGCGATCCATCTCCAGGTTGTATAATAGTATATACGTCCAAATAACGTTGTTTATTGAGTTAGGGCGAGCAATTGATTATCCAGTGTGTCAAGATGGAGGCCCGGGAGCTATAGCGAGTGGTCGGACCGAATTTGGATGAGCACCAGTTTCCGTTTCCGGTTTGCTGTTTGGGCGATCCGCCGATCGGCCACCAGATGGCGCTCTTGAACCCTCTTGAGAGTTGAGAGGGGATCAACAGTAGATCTCAAGTCTCCGTGGGAGAAATATGATTGCCATCATAGATTTTTGAAATATTGATCTCAATGATGTGTTACAGCGTCATTGGCAGATTAAGCATGGCGAGCAATGACGTGTTACGGCGTCCTTGGCGATTAAAGGGTTAAGTATGTTTGGTTGACTGTGTTTGGATGCTTGTCCATTTCATGTTTTCCCTCAATAGTAGAGGAGTGTTCCAAGCTCATGCTTCTAGGGTTTTCTCTGTCTCTAGTGCTATTGGTTTTCTCGTTGTTTTCAACTGCTAGGCAGTGGTGGTTATTTTGGGATTTTTACCCCAGTTATTTTATACTGGTGTTTTGTGTTTCCTACAGTTTTTATTTTTATTTATTTTATTCTTGTGTTTTCCCCCACCCTCTTACATCGCTCAGCGATTCCATTCCTTTAAGATTCCCCTTTTTGTGTGTGTCTGTGTGTGTGTCCTACAGAGTTTTATCTTGGAGGGGTCGTTACCTTTTTCACACGATACAGACAACTGGTGATATACTCCAGTTCTTGGAATTAGCTTGATTCTGTTGGCTGTTGCCATTGCACCGCTGCAATCTATTCTCAGACCTATGAATGGTCATGGGGGTGCGTACTGTAACTCCCTGCCGATGGAAGGAGTGTGGGTGTGATCCTGGGTAATGACTTGGCTGGATCATGAGTGTGGAAGGATGTTCCACCACCATTAATAGGAAGGTCTGTCTGTCTGTCTGTCTGTCTCTCTGTCTCTCTGTCTCTCTGTCTTTGTCTTTACACAGGCATGGCGGAGCACAGAGGAGTACCCTCCGGTTTGGAGAAACATACACGCAAACACGGTTTGCGACTCTCCAGATCACGGTGTGTCAGTGGAAGAGTGTTGTTTGGCTATTGGCGCAGTTGTGGGATATGCGAGTGTTAAGTCAGCTTCTAGGATGAATAGAGCAGTTGTCATTTTTCTTGATTCTACCATTAAAGTGAATCAGATGGTAGTAAGTGGAGTGGTGATTCGGGAGACGCTTACTACCGTGTTTCCACTCGTCACCCCCCCGAACCCAGCTAAACGAGTTATAATTTCGAATGTTGCCCCTTTTTGAAGAATGGACTTTTGGAGAAAGAGCTGTCAAGACATGGCAGTTTCACAGATTACAATGTTCTCTCTCGGGGGTACCTCTCGACACGTTAAACATGTCGTGTCTTTTAGGAGACAAGTACATATGATTCTGAAGAAGAAAGACGAGGAACTGAGTTTAGTTTTCAAATTCAGGCAGGACGATTTTGACTACGACATTCATGTGGGCTCAGGCAGAATGAAGTGCTTTGGGTGTGGGGAAGAGGGGCATTTGATTCGTGCATGCCCAGCGAAAATGGGTGAACAGCCGACTGCTGGCACTGAGGCTACAAAGACCGCTGAGAGCAGTCAGACAGCAGCGAATAAGCCTTCGGCAGCTGCCCGCACTGCGGCGAGTAAACCTACTGTTACACGCACAGCAGCGGAGACAAGTGTGAGTGAGAGGCCAGTTGCAATTATTGCAAAAGCGCAGGTACACAGTGGAGAGAGCGGGGGAAATGTTGTGCAGGTTCAAAGCGTCAGCACTATTCAGGGGAATCTGCTAATTGATTTGAACAGTGATATTCAGGTCGAAGTGAGAGAAGATTTGGAGAGTACAGCAACCAGGATAGCGGAGTCTGTACTGGTTGAGGAAGATGAGACAGAGATGGAGTTTTCGAAGGTTGTACGGAAGAGGAAAAGCAGGGCTACTTCGAGGGCTACTGGCGGGCAGGACGTGAAGGTAGCAAGGAAGGAGCAGAGCCCCGCCCCCTCTCAAACAAGGCAAAGCACACAAAATAAAGAACAGGCCGCACAGTCACAGAAAAGTAGTAGTAGCAGTGAGACAGAGGAGGATGAGCTCTTGAATGATTTATCACAGCCTGAGTTCTCTTTCGAACAGATAAAAACCTTTTTGAAAAATACAAAAGGTAAATCAGTTAAATTAGAGGAATTTTTCCCTGATTTAAGGACGTTTCCACGATTCTGTCACAATACACATGAGGAGTGGGGAGGAGGCAGGGCAACCTTTTTTCTCTCACCAAGAGGGATTCAGCTTAAAGAAAATATTGTCAAAAGTCAGAGCAAAAATCAATGAGGAGGCTGTTGGTGCTGATATATAGGCCTAATGTGTCTTTTTGTTGTTTGGTTGCTGCTGTGCTGTATACTAAACATGTGTGACTTTAAACTGGGGTCTTTAAATGTTAATGGTGCTAGAGAAGATGGTAAGAGAGCTGCTCTGTACAGCCTGATCAGGGGCAAGAAGCTAAATGTTACTTTTCTTCAGGAAACTCACAGCACGGTTGAGAATTAATCTGACTGGAAGAGGGAGTGGGGTGGGGGAGCTTTCTTCAGTCATAAGAGTAGTAGTAGTGGGGGAGTTGGCATGGATCATTCCAGGCAGGTTGCTTAAACTCTGTGCTGTATTTGAAAATGTAAAGATGTGTTTTGTAAATGTATACGCTCCAACGGTGGGGTTGGAAAGGTTATTGTTTTTGGATGAGTTAAAAAAGACTCTTAGTGCTTGTAGTGGTGAGATGTATCCGTTTGTGGGTGGTGATTTTAACTGCACTGAAGATCCCGTGTTAGACAGGAATCATCGGGAGCCGCATGCGGCTTCTAAAGTCTGTCTTATACGACTGGTTGAAACCCTTGAACTGTGTGATATCTCCACATTAATCAGCGGCAGTATACCTGGGCTCATTCCAGGGATAATTATTTATCGTTAGCCAGGCTTGATCGTTTGTATTGTTTTGAACATCACATGATTGTGGTCACAAGCTGTTCCATAAGTCCGGTGGGTTTATCTGACCACTCCCTTGTCCAGTGTTCCATTTTTATAAAAAATGTAAAGTGTAAAAGTGCATATTGGCACTTTAATGTCTCTCTGTTGTCTGACAATGGTTTTAAGGATGCTTTTAGTTCTTTTTGGGCTGACTATAGGCAAACTAAACGTGACTTTAGTTCACTGCAACAGTGGTGGGATGTAGGTAAAATACATATAAAACAGCTTTGTCTACAGTACACTCTCAATGTTACAAGAGACATGGCCAAATCTATGAGAGCTCTGGAGAGAGAAGTGATGGAGATGCAGGAGTTGGCAGGCTCCAATTGACGTTTTCAAAAGGAAAAAATCAGCTCTGTCTAACCTGCTGGGTATCTCTGCTAGGGGCGCTCTGGTTAGGTCCCGTTTTCAAAACGTGGTCCAGATGGATGTTCCGTCTCACTATTTCTTTGGTTTGGAGAGCAAGAATGGCCAAAAGAGGCTGCTACACTCTCTGAGGTCAGACACTGGGCAGATGCTGCATGAGACAGTGTGCGGTTGGTTTTTACAAAGAGCTCTATAGAACTGAGTACCAAGAAGAGCCGGAGGTGGCACGGTCCTTCTTTGAGGGCTTCCCTAGAGTCTCAGCTGAGGACGGCGCAGAGCTGGAAGCACAGCTGTCAGGCCAAGAGCTGCTAGAGGCTTTGCAGAGCATGCAGAGCATGGGAAGGCACCTGGGATAGACGGTCTCCCGGTTGATTTTGATAAGTCTCTCTGGTCTGTGATTGGTGAGTGTCCTCGGCGATAGTCTGAGAAAGGGGAGGCTGCCTCTGAGCTGTAGGAGAGCGGTCATCACTCTCCTGCCCAAAAAGGGAGACTTACAGAACATTAGGAACTAGCGTCCAGTGTCTTTACTCTGCTCAGATTATAAAGTGCTCTCAAAGGTACTGGCAATGAGACTGAGGAAGGTGATGGAGCAGGTAATCCATGTGGACCAAACCTACTGTGTGCCCAGCAGGTTGATATCTGACAACATTATGTTGATTCGAGACATTTTGGACCTCTCTGGTGTTTTGGGTTGTGAACTTTGTCTGATTTCTCTAGATCAAGAAAAGGCTTTTGACCAAGTTGAACATCAGTACCTGTGGAAAGCAATGCAGGCTTTTGGTTTCAGCTCTGGGCTTATAGCTATGATCCAGGTATTGTACAGTGACATTGAGAGTGTACTTAAGATTAACGGTGGTTTAAGTGCGCCTTTTGAGGTTCAGAGGGGAGTCCGACAGGGCTGTTCTTTATCAGGAATGTTGTACTGTCTGGCCATAGAGCCGCTGTTACACAGATTAAGGACTCATTTGTCGGGTTTTTCTTTTCCGGGTTGTCACATAAAATTCAAACTGTCTGCATATGCTGATGATGTCATGATTATGGTAAAGTCCCAGCACGACATTAACATTGTACAATCAACTGTGATGGCTTTTAGTACTCTCTCCTCTGCTAGGGTGAACTGGCAGAAGAGTGAGGCCTTAGCAGTGGGTAAAGGGCCAATTGATGGACTTGTGCTACCTGGAGGCCTGACATGGCAGAGGGGAGGCCTAAAGTACTTGGGGATTTATCTTGGGGATGAGGTATTTTCTTCCATGAATTGGGACAGTGTGGTAGAGCAAGTGGAGGGCCGGCTGAAGCGATGGAAATCGATTCTTCCGAAACTGTCGCTGAAAGGTTGGATCGTTATTATCAACAATCTTGTGTCCTCCATGCTGTGGCTTCGGCTAGCGTGTACGGACCCGCCGCTGAACCTGCTGTCTAAGGTGCAGGGGTTGATGGTGGACTTCTTCTGGGACCGGTTGCACTGGGTCCCGCAGAGTGTCCTTTTCCTGCCCAAGGAGGAAGGGGGACAGGGGCTTGTCAACTTGGCAAGTAGGGGAGCTGCGTTCAGGCTCCGTTTCATTCAGAGACTCCTGACAGGACCGGCTGATCTGGTCTGGAGACCTGTGGCCCGAGCCATACTGGAGCGGTGTGGTGGGCTAAGTCTGGCTGAGCCAATGTTCCTCATTGGATGTACAATGAAAAACCTGCCCCATTTCTACAAGGGACTGTTAACAGTGTGGGGCTTGTTAACGAAAGAGAGACTGAAGGATGGTGACTCTTTGTACTGGCTTCTGAGGGAGCCGGTGGTTCATGGGACTTGTTTTCAGGGTGGGGCAGAGCCAGCGCTGAGGCAAAGGCTGTGTGAGGCAAATATCTTCACCTTGGGCAATGTGCTGGAGGTGTGCGGTCCCCTTTTTGATAATGCTGCCGGTCTGGCCTCACAGCTGGGCACAAGGTCTGTCAGGGTGATGGGCTGCCTATTGGGAGGCTGGAAACAGCAGCTGACTGATAATGAACTGGAAATGTGTGTTGATTATTGTAATGGTCAGTTATTGCCTGAGGTAAATGATTCTTTTCCTGAGGTGAAACTTAGTCCTATTTTTAAATGTGATGGTTGTCTGTTAGAGGTGAGCAGTGCTGCTGATTGCAGGCTGAGCACCATGGTGGGCAAAGTTATGCATTACCTGTGTGTTAAAGTGTTGAACCAAAACAGGCTGAAGAATAGGGTTGACACTCCATGGAGAGCTCATCTGGGCCTGCAGGAGGCTCAGAGGCCTGAGTGGAGAGCACTATACAAACCACTGTTAACTAAAAGAGTTGGGGATTTACAGTGGAGAATTTTACATGGTGCAGTTGCTATGAACGCTTTTGTCTCTGTGATAAATTCTGATGTTGAAGACACCTGTCCTTTCTGCACAGAGAGGGAAACAGTGTGACAGGCTCTTGGTTTTTTTTCAGTTCCTGACCCGCATGTTTGTGATGTTTGATGAACATCTTACTCCAGAGATGTTTATTTTGGGGTACAGGTACAGCAGGAAGAGGAGGTTAAAGTGTCAGCTCTTCAACTTCCTGCTGGGTCAGGCAAAAATGGCCATTTATCTAAGCAGGAGAAAAAAGATTGAGGATTCTGTGCTGGTAGAATAGAATAGATCTTTATTTGTCATTGTTGGTACAATGAAAATTTGTTAGGAACATCACCACTGGCATACAAACATAAGATATAGCATGTGCAAAATAATAATGTCAATAATAATAGTAATATAGTAATAAAGTATCAATGTCCCAATGTCCTCAATACAGTGGCGGACTGGCCATCGGGACGTTCGGGACGAATCCCGATGGGCCGGGACCAAGGTGGGCTGGTCAATTTTTTTTTTAATTTTTTTCCTTTTTTTTTTTTTGCCAGTGTGTGGGTCAGTGTGTGGGCCACTAATGTGGGCCGGTGTGTGGGCCAGTGTGTGGGCCAGTGTGTGAGTCGGTGTGTGGGCCAGTGTGTGGGCCAGTGTGTGAGTCGGTGTGTGGGCCACTAATGTGGGCCAGTGTGTGGGCCGGTGTGTGGGCCAGTATGTGGGCCGGTGTGTGGGCCGGTGTGTGGGCCAGTATGTGGGCCAGTGTGTGAGTCGGTGGGTGGGCCAGTGTGTGAGTCGGTGGGTGGGCCAGTGTGTGAGTCGGTGTGTGGGCCACTAATGTGGGCCAGTGTGTGGGCCGGTGTGTGGGCCAGTATGTGGGCCAGTGTGTGGGCCAGTGTGTGGGCCAGTGTGTGGGCCAGTGTGTGGGCCACTAATGTGGGCCGGTGTAGTGTGTGGGCCGGTGTAGTGTGTGGGCCAGTGTATGGGCCGTATGTGGGCCGGTGTGTGGGCCATTATGTGGGCCGGTGTGTGGGCCAGTGTGTGGGCTGGCAATAAAACAATAAACAAGTTGCATAAACTAAATCAGATTAAAAATGATCACAGTTCTGGTTTGCCTTAAGATGCAGTTTAAGATGGGTCTTGAACATGGAGTATGTAGGGCACTCTCTAATCACAACTGGTAGGCTATTCCAGTAGTTACCACTTTTAACAGAGAACACAGTTTTTGCAACGGTAGTATACCGAAAAGGCACCTTACAGTCCCCTCTACTGATGGCCCTGGTGGTAATGCCAGTGTCTGCTTTCTGTTGGATGAACTCATTCAATGGGGGAGGGGCAAGTCCATGCAGAACCTTGTACATGAAGCAAGTATATTTGAAAACTTGGAAATTCTCTAAACTTAGCATGTTATGTTTTTCTAAAACATTACAGTGATGAAATGAAATTGGTTTCCTATCAAATACTTTTATGGCTTTTTTGTAGAGTAATTATATTGGTGTAAGAGTAGTGACATATAAAAGAGACCAGTTGATAAAACAGTAGGCCTACTCGATGTGTGATAAAATCATTGAATGCAGAAACATCCTTGCAGCATTAACTGGCAGGCAGGGCCTGATCTGCCTGAAGTTTTCGATGTTAAACTTGACTGTGTTTGTCACTTTCTTCACATGACTTTTTGAAGGTCAATGTAGAGTCCAATGTGACCCCAAGATACTTGAATTAATGTACAATGTCCAGCTCCGCCTCTCCCAGAAATACGGGAAATTTCCCACCCCCTAATACGGCCAATGTGTATTAGTATGAACGACCAGCTAAACTGAAAGCAATGTGGAGCGCTGGGCTCGAACAGGCGAGCCCAGCGTCTCCAGTATTTGTGGCGAGCGCCTTGCCCACTACGCCACGTAGCCGCCATTTTTTTTTAAATTTTTGTTAAGAATATAGGACAGGCATATATAAGCATTATGCTTCAGTCTGTACCTTTTCAGTCACTGTAAAATCAAATATTGTTAAATGATGGGGTATATTGTATTGTGTGAGATGATGACTGAATAAACTACTACTACTACTACTACTACTACTACTACCACTACTACTACTACTACTACTACTACTACTACTACTACTTTGGGTGTTTTCAAAAGGCTGAAAAACGCTGTATGAATTCAAGACATTATTATTGATTGCTGATTCTTCTTATGCAGTTGACTCTGAGGAAAGAGAGAGCGCCCAGTCCAGCACAGCTGACCCTGAGGGGAGAGAGAGCGCCCAGTCCAGCACAGCTGACCCTGAGGGGAGAGAGAGAGCCCAGTCCAGCAAAGCTGACCCTGAGGGGAGAGAGAGAGCCCAGTCCACACACACAGAGAGACACATACACAGAGAGAGAGAGAGAGAGAGAGAGAGAGAGAGAGAGAGAGAGAGAGAGAGAGAGAGAGAGAGAGAGAGAGAGAGAGAGAGAGAGAAAACAGGCTCTTGGAATGGGTGTCTGGGAGGAAGTGGGGGGTCTTTCAATGTTGATTAAACGCCAAGCAACTAATGTCATGAGTGCCAAATTAAAGGACAATAAATCCAATCTAACTGAAATTGTGTAGCACAGACCTTTCTATTAGGGATGCTCGATATTGGCTTTTTTACCGATACCGATATACCGATATTGTCCAACTCTTAATTTCCGATACCGATATCAACCGATACCGATATATGCAGGGTTTCCCGCCCCAAGAAATGGAATAATTTCAGGTAATTAACATTACATATCTCTTGTTGTGGAATTAACACAACATTATGCATACTTTTGACAATAAATAAAATCAGAATTGGTTCTTACTTGCTTGCCTGGGTAAATAAAGGTTATAGAAATGTAAATAAAATATTATTTTTTTTAAAACCAATACCGATATTTTTCGATATCACATTTTAATGCCGATATCGGCCGATAATATCGGTAGGCCGATAATATCGGACATCCCTACTTTCTATGGATCAAAACCTCAATATTATTATGGTGTAGTTAATACTTCATGTATCCTTAATCCCTAGGCTAATGAGGCACTAAGATGTTAGTAAAAAAAAAAACATATGCCAATGACGGGAAGTAACGGTATATGTATGTGTGTGTCTGTGTGTGTGTGTGTGTGCACTGTGCATGAGTGCACATCTAGGGGCGGTGTGTAGATTTGGTCTCCCTGATGTTGACTCCTTAGCCACAGCCTTGGGTTGTTTAATACTGGACAAGTGTTTCATAACGCCCGTTGTGTGGGCCCGGTTTCGGGGCCGGTGCGTGGGCCGGTGTGTGGGCTGGTGTGTCTGAATGTCCCGGGCTGAATTTGTGTCCCAGTCCGCCACTGCCTCAATATATAACATACCATCATTGTCCCAAGTGCTAGTGCAAATAAATTAATAAATATAAATATTTCAGTCCAGTGAGTTAATGGAAGGAGGGGGGGGGGGGTCGTTGACTTGCAAAGGATGAAATATTGTATAGTGCAGCAATGCAAGTCCGGTTCACAGTTATTGTTGTAATGTGGGAGTGGGAGTTATGTCACCGGGGATGGGATGTGGGGGGGGCAAGTTGATGTTCGTCGTTGAGCATCCTGACAGCCCGTGGGTAGAGGCTGTTGGTCAGTCTGCTGGTTCCGGACTGTATGGATCTGTACCTTCGACCAGAGGGCAGCAGTTTAAAGAGATGGTTTGCTGGGTGGTACTGGTCTTGTAAGATGTTATGTATACGCCGTAGGCAGCGGGAGGTAAAGACTGTGGAGATATCTGGGAGGCTAGCTCCAGTGATCCTCCTCGCAGCCTTGACCACTCTGTGGAGGGCCTCCTTCTCTGCCCTGGTGCAGCTAGGAAACCACACCAGTAGTCCGTACGTGAGTACACTCTCTACTGCGCAGTGGTAGAAGTTGGCCATCAGTCCCTGTGGGAGTTTAGCCCATTTAAGCTTCCTAAGATAGAAAAGGCGCTGCTGTGCTTTGCCCACAGCAGAGGCAATGCTGACCCCCCAGGACAGGTCATCAGACATTGTCACGCCCAGAAACCACTATCTTGTTTAGATGTATGGTACAGGCAAGGTTGCGAACAGATTTTCATTTTTACCAGTTGACCAGCAATGTAGCAGAGTTTGAGATGATGTGGTGTTACAAGTGGGTGTTGTGTACAGTTGTGGAGGGGTTGGAGTTGGTTTTTGGCTCTGTTCTGATGTGAAGTTTGTCTTTTTTTTTTTTTTTTTTTTTGATTTGCTGTTCTGTGTTTTGCGTTATACATTCTGATGTATTGTTGATTGCTGAGTGAGAAAATAAAGTTGTGTTTAAATATAAAAGCTCTCTCCCTCTCTCTCTCTCCCTCTCTCTCCCCCTCTCTCTCTCTCTCTCTCTCCCCCTCTCTCTCTCTCTCTCTCTCTCTCTCTCTCTCTCTCTCTCTCCCCCTCTCTCTCTCTCTCTCTCTCTCTCTCCCTCTCTCAGTGGCGGATCGTGGATTCTTATCCACTAGGGGCGCTATACCAAACATTTTGCAAACATGTACAAGGCACGCATTGGCGAATATTATCACCATTGCCATCGATCAATATACGATCACAGTCAGTCAAATGCAACCACGTTTCCAATAGCCCAACACAAACACGCACAGCTCTCTCTCTCTCTCTCTCTCTCTCAGATCTATTCAATAATAAACACATGTATATCTCGTCATTTTAAACAAGTTACCATTCATTGTCTGAGTGGTTATGCCCCACACGCGCGAAATTAGAGAGAGAGAGAGAGAGAGAGAGAGCGAGAGAGAGTGATAGAGAGAGAGCGAGAGAGAGAGAGAGAGCGCGAGAGAGAGAGAGAGAGAAAGAGAGATCGCAACTATACCTTGTTAAGTTGAAACGCACAGTGGTCCAGCAGGGCAGAAGGGCTTGATAAAGTATATCCACTCCACTGTCCAGACTGTGTTGATGTCCATTGTCCATGCATGTCCAGTTGTCCACACTGCATCCATATAGCTTGTTGTTAACCAACAACGGCAACAAGTACTGTGAAGAGCTGTGTCTTTGCCCATTTCCTCGTCAAACAGCCTGCAAACTACCTGGCGTTCTATCGCCCTGCTCTAAGACAAACTCTAACCTTAACCAACTTTGAAAGAGTGCCTAAGCTTAGTTAACCGTCGAAAGAACTTGCCTTCACGCTCTAAGACAAATAGCTGCATCACAACAACACAGTCTGCCAACCTAGAAGCTAGAAAATGGTGTTGGCCAATCAGAGAGAGCGTCTCCGCGAAATGCGGCTAAGGAAAAAAATGCTGCTACGGAAAAAAATGATAGACGCTGCTGCTTAGACCGCTTCAAATCGCGCCCGGCTTCCATCATAAACATCATATTTCAACGCACAGCGCATTACGCACTGATTGGCTGCGACGGATACAGCGATCAAACAGTGACGCGCACTCAGAGCGCTATTGCGTCTAGCCCGGGCCGAGAAATACGGCTAGGAGAAATGCGGCAGGAGTGAGTCACTTCCTGTTCAGGAAAACGAGTATTTTTTATTTTATATATTAACGTTATATTGTGCATTGGAAACACAAACATACTTAAAATGAGTAAATATTATTCATTTTAAACATGTTTATATTATTTATAGGGCTATAAAACAAAAAACAAAAAAGTTATTTTTTTCTTCTTCTCTCATTTAACAGGTGGGTCGGCGCCCTAGCGCCCCCGGTGGCCAGCCGCCACTGCCCTCTCTCTGTGTGCATGCGTGTGTTTGGAGACGGAGCGAGTTTGCGGGTGTGAGACTGCGGTACGAGTGAGTTTCTAACTTTTCTATTTATATGTTGTGTGTCAAGTTGTGAATTAGACTGTATTTTATTTGACTGGTTGTGTGTTGTTGGTGGGTTGGTAGCGTTGTGCGGAGTCAGTGTTCGCTTGGTCAGCTGTCTGCTGCCAGTGACATGGATTTCGCCAAGCTGACCAGGAAACATGGGTTTAAAGTCTCGCCGTCATTTCCATGCTCAGTTGAGGACTGTAGTCTGGCTGTTGCAAAGGAGGTGGGAGCTCCGAGTGTTAAGTCTGCAGCGAGGATGAACGGCGGTGTCGTATTCTTTGTGGACGATGTGGTGAAAGTAAATAAACTCATCATAAACGGTTTAGTAATACATGATACGTTCGTATCGGTGATGCCGCTCACAACACCTGCGAAAAAGGTGACTTTGGCTAATGTTCCCCCGTTGATAGGTGATGAGCTTATCTTGAGAGAACTCGCCAGATATGGGAAAATCGTATCTCCACTAAAGAAAATGTCTTCAGGTTGTAAAGCGCCTGAGTTACAACATGTAGTTTCTCATAGAAGGCAGACGTTCATAATCATGAACAAACGCGAGGAGGAGTTGGATTTGAATTTTAAAGTGGTAGTAGACGGTTTTGAGTATATCATATTTGCAACAACGCAGAACATGAAATGTTTTGGTTGTGGTAAGAAGGGGCATTTGAGAAAGGCTTTCCCAGGAGAGGGGCCTAGCACGGGGAAAAATGCTGGGGAGAACGCAACAAAGAAAGGAAAAACAGCATGGGGTTTTAATCAAGTTGTTGAGGGTGGTGGAGAACAGGGGAAGAGGGGTGGTGGAGAGGCTTCTGAAAAGGCTAATGGACCAGATAGGAGTGATACAAACGAGGAAGGCACAGGCAAGGCAGGAGACGCAGTACAAGGAAAAGATGGTGGGGATGAAAATGAGGGGGGGGGGGGTTGTGGTGGAAGAGAATAAAGAGGATGGAAGTGAAAATGGGGTGGATGGTGAAGATGGAGTTGATCTGCAAGGACAGGGTGGAGGGGCTTGTGTCAGCAAGGACACTATAAGTAACCAGGAGGAAAGTAGACCTGTAGATGGAACAGAGTCAAAGGACACAGGTGGGGGGGTCAGAGTGGAGGAAGTAGTGGTAGAGGATATTGACATGGAGGAGGAGGAGAATATGCTGAAGGTCGTTCGGCAGAAAAGAAAGTCAGAAGTAGACAACTTGTCAAGCTCTCAAGCTAAGAAAGCGGGTGTGAACAAAGTAATCGGTAGTACACAGAGTACACAGGAAGGTACAGGGGCGGACTCGGATGGATGCTCTGGAGATTAGTCTGATGAGTGGGGGAGTGATGCATCTTCAGATACAAAAGCTAAACTTTCCTATGGATTGGCTGAAATTAAAAGGTATTTACAGACAACAAAAAACAGGAAGGGTGTAAAAATAGGAACGTTTTTTCCAGATAAGGAGCTGTTCATTGTATCAGCCAGAAGTAACATGAAGTGTAAAGGGGATGGTCGTTTTTCTGACCAAGAAGTATACATGCTGAGAAAATTTGTACAGAAGGTTAGGCTGGACCTCAACAAAGAAGATGATGGGGAGGAATCAGTATAGTTTTGTTGTTTTGGTGACATTGTTCACATGGGTGGTTTACTCTTTATTTTTAATGAGCAGTAGTTTTAGAGTGGCCACTTTAAATTTGAATGGGGCAAGGGACATAAAGAAAAGAGCTCTTTTATATGAAATGATCAAAGTGAAAAGCATTGATGTTATGTTGGTGCAAGAAACGCATAGTGATATTTTAAATGAAACAGACTGGAAGACAGAATGGAAGGGTGAGGTGGTGGGGGGATTGGCATTTTGTTCTCAAAACGTTTTGTACCAATATCTTATGAGATACAGTCGAAAGTGGAGGGGAGGCTAATGGTAGTAAAAGCCAAGTTTGAAAGACATACTATGGTTTTTATTAATATTTATGCACCCATGGTTGGTTTAGAGAGAGCAATTTTTTTTAAATGAGCTCAATGACACTCTGATGAGTTGTAATTCTGATGATTTTATTATTTCTGGGAGGTGATTTTAATTGCACTCAGAATGTTTTTTTAGACAGGAATCACACTGAACCTCACAGAGAATCACAGAGGATTTAAAATCAACTCATAGAAACGCATGATCTTGTAGACATTTGGAGAAGGTTAAATGACAACAAAAGACAATATACTTGGACTCATGTTAGAGAAAATGTAATTTCTCTAGCTAGGTTGGATAGGTTTTATTGTTTTAAACATCATTGTGGAGTTGTTAAGATGTGTAAAATTATGCCTGTATGTTTTACTGATCATTCGTTGGTTTTAAGTGATGTTTTTATTTCAAGGGTAAAACCAAAGAGTGCATATTGGCACTTTAACTCCACATTACTGTGTGATGTTAATTTTAAGGAGACTTTTATTTTTTTGTGGAAAAAACAGGATTTTATGTCCCTGAGGCAGTGGTGGGACTGTGGGAAAGTTCAGATAAAACAGTTGTGTCAGCAATACACTCTTAATGTCACACGGGACATTACAAGGTCAATGAGGGATCTAGAGGCTGAGATTGAGGGCCTTCAGAATGTGTTTGAGTCCACACGGAATCGAGAAAAAAGTATGCTTAAAGATCTGCTAGGCATAAAAGCACAGGGAGCATTGGTTCGGTCGAGGTTCCAAAGTGCTAATTTGATGGATGCACCTTCCAATATTTTTTTTGGTATTGAAAAGAAAAATGGACATAGCCGATTTCTGCACACTCTGCGTACGGCTAAAGGACAAGAGTTAATAGAGGATGGAGAGATTCGTCAGGAAGCAGTGAAGTTTTATTCACAGTTGTATAAAAGTGAATATAAAGAGAATGAACCGCTGTTTGATTCTTTTTGCGAGGGTCTTCCGAAGATCTCTGATGAAGAGAATACCGGTCTCGGGGAACCTCTGGGTCTGAATGAACTGTACACAGCACTGCAGGGAATGGAGGGGGGGGGGAAAGCCCCTGGCATTGACGGACTGACCATTGAGTTTTATAAAGCTTTCTGGGAGGAGATGGGTGAAGATCTGCTGGAGGTGCTCAATGAGAGTTTTGAGGACATGTCCTTGCCTTTGAGCTGCAGGAGAGCTGTGATAACTTTGTTACCCAAAAAAGGAGATCTACAAGACATTAAGAACTGGAGGCCTGTTGCGATTCTCTGTTCGGATTACAAGCTCCTGTCGAAAGCCCTGGCCAACAGACTCAGGGAGGTGATGGGGGAAATCGTACATAAAGATCAAGCATACTGTGTGCCTGGCAGATCTATTACAGACAATGTGTCTCTAATTAGGGATGTTTTGGATGTCTCTAGTACATTAGGCTTAGATGTTGGTTTTATTTCACTGGACCAAGAAAAAGCATTTGACAGGGTTGAGCACCTATCTTTGGAAGATTTTGGAGCGGTTTGGTCTCAGCCCGGGTCTTATAGCGATGATCGAAGTTTTGTACCAAGACATTAAGAGTGTATTGAAGATCAATGGGGGTTTGAGTGCTCCGTTCAGTGTAGAACGTGGGGTCAGGCAAGGGTGTCCATTGTCAGGAATGTTGTACGCTATTTCCATTGAACCTCTACTGCATAAGATACAGGCTGAAATATGCGGTCCGTTTTTACCAGGTTTGAAAAATGTACAGATATTATCTGCATATGCTGATGACGTTTTAATCCTGGTCACAAATCAAAAAGATGTTCATGTTCTAGGGGAATGTGTTAGTGATTTTAGATGTTTAACAATGGCAAGGGTAAATTGGAAAAAGAGCGAGGCATTAGCAGTGGGGAGGTGGTCTGGTGGTTTACCAGTCTTATCAGGGGGCTTAACATGGAAAAAAGGAGGTATCAAGGGGCGGCTAGGTGGTGTAGTGGGCAAGGCACTCGCCACCAGTGTGGAGACGCTAGGATTCGCGTGTTCGAATCCAGCTCTCCACATTGTTTTCAGTTTAGCTGGTCGTCCGCAGTAATACACATTGGCCGTATTACGGGGAGGGAAACTGAAGGGTGGGGATCGGGCGTTGTGAACAAGCGACTCCTACAAGTCGGTTGGTGCGCCTGCGCAGTAGAATCAGGAAGTGTCGGGGGCAGCGTGAGCCTACCACGCGTTACTCCTCGACACTGAGAGATCGAGCTGCGCAGGTGAAAAGATGCGACTGCTGTTACCTCAAGTACCGGAGGGGACTTGTGCTATGTATGACTTAGTCCACATTGCAGCCGGCTTGTGGGAGGCAAGAAACAGCGTTCGTGACAGGGGAGGGTTGAATTGGATGATACGAAATTGGGATGGGAGAAAATATAGAAAAAATGGGAGAAAAAGTGGATAAAAAAAAAAAAAAAAGGAGGTATCAAGTATCTGGGCATTTTTTTAGGTGATGAGACAACAGTAAAAATGAATTGGGAAGGGCTGATGGAAAAGATGAAAGGAAGATTAGATAAATGGAAGTGGTTGTTACCAAAGATGTCCTTTAGAGGAAGAGTTTTGATAATAAACAACCTGGTAGCTTCTGCATTATGGCATAGTTTAGCTTGTATGGAGCCACCTAGTGGATTGATAAAAAGCTTGCAAGCCATCATAGTGGATTTTTTTTTGAACAAGTTACACTGGCAGGGTTCCCACGCTTGCCTTGAATTTTCTTTCCATACTACCTCCTGATTTTCCAGGTACCATATTAAGTGATGATCTATAGGCCCCTGAAGTTTGACGCCCCCATCCGCGCCCCCCCCCTCCCCTCACACACACAACCCCCTAGGACACCTGACTACTTACTTGATTTAAAAGATGTACCAGTCAAGTCTACATTGTAAATGCTTAGAGATTATGTCTTATTGATAATATCAATGCATGAAATAATGCAACAATCTGTAGATGAACAACAATTTATTGAACTGGAACACATGAGCACTGGGATTGATATATGTTCTCTCTTCCACTCCTCTCCTATCTCATCCTGTCCTCCTCTCCACACCTCCCCTCGTGTCCGATCCTGTCTTCTTTTCCTACTCTTCTCAACTCCTCGTAATCATAATCGAAATTAATCGTTGTGAGGTTGCATCGTTTCACCCCTACTACTCTTACTCTGTAAAAGCGTTTGTAAAAGCTTTTGTAAATCAAACTGGTTATCGTTATGAGAGCTAACCAGGGGCGGATTTAGGATTATAGGAGATCCGGGGCTTAGCCCAGATAGATGCCCGCCTTTTTTTTTTTCTTTTTTTTTTGCAGGCAAGGGGTGGTTTAACTGTGTGGTAAACCTGGGTTTATCAACGTTAGTTAGTAAGCAGTGCAATCTTGCTAACTAGCTAGCCAACGTTAGCTCTCATAACGAGCCAGTTAGCCAGCGCCAGGTACAGTAGCTAGCCAACGTTAGCTCTCATAACAAGCCAGTTAGCCAGCGCCAGGTACAGTAGCTAGCCAACGTTAGCTCTCATAACGAGCCAGTTAGCCAGCACCAGGTACAGTAGCTACCAACATTAGCTCTCATAACGAGGCAGTTAGCCAGCTCCAGGTACAGTAACTAGCCAACGTTAGCTCTCATAACGAGCCAGTTAGCCAGCATCAGGTACCGTAGCTAACGGCAGATTTTTTTTGAATTTAATTAACCTGTACGTGCAATTTCCTGCAATATAGAGCCTTCAATCTTGACCAATAAAGCTGCTCTTTTCACTATAAAACTCAGTTAACCATAACGTAGTTATGGTTAGATTTATATATTGGGGAGGGGGGGTGTTATCATATTTTTCATATGATCAAAAAGTGGTGGAGCAAGAGCATACCTTTGCTCCCCCAAGTTCAATAGTGGGAGAGCAGAGATGCTCCGAATGCTCTTATGGCCAGGCGTCTATGATTCACTGATACAAAGTAAAATAGTGCAGTGCAATAAAATAGTTAGTAAAATAGAATAAAATAATGCAATAGTGCATTGCAATAAAATAGTTATCATCGTATTTTTTCGGGAGGCCGGTAAGGAGTGCATTACAGTAGTCGAGTTGGCTTGAAATAAAGGCATGGATCTGGTTTTCAGCGTCCTTTTGATTTATAAATGCTATGTTTCTAAGGTGGAAGAATTAAGTTTTTGTCAACTTGTTGATTGTGATTTAAAGCTTAGGTCTGAGTCTACCATGACACCAAGACTTAACTCACTCAAATACAGTTCTGTATCGTTAGTGGCTTAGCTTGGCATCGCCTTCTGCACTATCTCGCGTACGTGCACGCGTACTGAATAAACCACAAATGTACCTCTAATACCAGTATTAGTCTGACCACACCCCTCATCAGCTTACCTTCATAAGCAGGTGTGTGGTCACCTGCTCTCCTCCTTCTCGCTTTCACCACAAGGAAGAGGTGCCTCGGTAGATCCCCACACTTGACACCATGATGGAAGAAATTGGATTAGGAACAGCTTGGGAAACAAGGATACGTTGACATCATATCTTTATTTTCTCTCTCACTATTTTCGAGAAAATACGGCGATATTGTCTTCGTACTGGAGTGTCTAGAAGATGATGATCATTCTACAAACCCTCCACCGGTTTTCGTATTGGGAGCACGCCGCTGCATGCTTCTCAACTGCAGTTCCTTGCTGTGTTTGTTGGGGTGAAACCTGTCAGGCCACAGCTGAACTGTCGGACATGCCGCTGTTGTGAGGAGCGGTGCGTTCCAGGTTGGGTGAGTAGTGTTTGCTGGCGGGCTCCACTTGTCTGTTAGTGCTATGGGGGCTACTAGACAAAGTTTATGGAAACCGGCCCCAGGCTAGGGTCCTTTGTTTAGCCGTCTAGGCGACAGAAGGCCTTGGTCTGGCGACCATTATAGTTTTAACTAGTGGGCCGCGACCATTGACACTGGTGATCCCTGTGTGTTCTGGACGAGTGGATTCTCTCTGTCACCGTGTTAAGACCCCATCTTTCATATCCAAATGAGAGTATTCCTTCACGAGGGGATATGTGCATGTAATGTGCGATAGCGGCAGATTCATGTTCAAAGTCAGCTATACAGGCCAGTTGGTACTGTGCTGATTCCGCCGGACGTGTTAATGTCACCGTTGTGAAGCGGTGTTGACGTCTTGTTTTCTCTTTTCTCTTAAAAAGTGAGGAGGGTTCAGAACGGCGGCCTGTCTGGGTGAGTGTTATGTCATTGTTTACATGTTCATAGCTTACGGTTAGCCGGTCGGTGGCCTGGCGCGGGGTAGCTTGGCTTCTCGCGCGCCGCCGGGAGCTCGCTCCTGATCGCGTGCGTCGTAGATCGGCGTCTCGCGAGCGGAAGCGATAGCACCCGAACGGTTGGAGCAGCCGTTAGCTTGATGCTATTCTGTTGAACGTGCTTTGATTTTTAACATGTTTTACACTCTTGACCACGACGTCATCCTTGACAGGGGATGTTCGTCAACCCTGCCTGAGCCTAGACGGGGATTGCGTCAACAAAGAGGGCTGTGTTCTACGGTGGCTTGTGACTGCACTTCGCTGATCTGCGTTCCGGGCAGGTACGGGGTTGGCCAGACCCTCATAACACGTCTTCTGGTTTTACCTTGCTAAATGTATTGTGAATGACGGTGTTTTTTCCCAAAACGTGTGTTGTTGCAATGCATTTGAGATACGTTGCGGGTTGTGTGTGAGCTGTTTTGTCACTGGCAGTAGCTTCTCCGTGCAGGTCGTGATGTATTGATCTGGTTGTTGTGTGAGAAACATCATGGTGTTTATGTGTACCGTGTACTCACTACTAAGGCAACTAACCTATGAAGCTATGCTTGGTGACGAGTGAGTAAAAGAATGTTCTTTCTCAGACTGTAATGACAATGGACAGTGAGTTCACACATTAACAGGTTTTCCTGTTTTAACTGGCCGTATTGAGGGTAAAATAGGAGGATTGTGTTTTTCCCCCCCCGGTTCCCTGGGGACTTTATCACCTCCTATCAGACATGTTGTGCATTAATTGTGTCTTTTGTGTGGTAGGGATACGATGTAACTCTCAGCTTGATTGCTGAGGTTGTGCTAAATCTGCTGGAGAAACTTATTTCCTAAAGGGAAATTGGTTTGGTTGCTGTCATGTGTGCTTAGCAAGGCCTGTGGTCGATACTAATCAAGAATGATGTATTCTCTCATTGTGATGATGATGGGTTGTGTGTGTCATGTGACCTACAACTGGGTTGTACTGGCCACAGAAGCACATGTGTATGTTGGACCGGGGTTCTTAGAGCCCTCTCTATTCTGTGTTTTTCCTTAGTAAAAATCAGATAGCAGGTTAGCTCGTGCGCTGTGTGGAGCTGTGAAACGCTTCATAGAGCTGACTATGACTGTGTCATATTCTCTTTTTGTCGTTACGTCGTATCATGGGTGTGGGGTCGTAAAGGGGTGAACTGGTAACCTTTCCTCTCCCCATTGTTCTGTCGGTCAGGGGTACACCCCCTGTCCTTCAAGGTTCCCGTCACGTGGCGGTTCGGCACGTTACGGGGGGGGGGGGGGGGGGGTGGGGGAGGGAGTTCCTGGTCCCACGGCCTGGTATATTGGGCGTGTGCACCGCAGGAATTCCCCCGCCATAGAGTACGTCACCGTGCGCGTCTCTGTTGGTAGGACTTCCGTGTGCTGTTCAGGTCCATGTGATGGATCTGTTTTCAGGGGGGGTGGTCAGGGCTCCTCCTCACCAAGCGCCTACTCAGGCCTTCTGTGAGTTCGGACTCCTTCTTCCATGTGATCCATGTGAGGAAGCCTCCATCAGAGTACAGAGCCTTCCTCCTCAGATTGTCAAAGTGAGTGGACCCTCTAGAAGGGTCCTTTTCTATTGTATGTATATTCGATTCAATTCGTTTATTGAGTGTGTATGGGTTCGGTGCCTCTTCCCCGGAGGCCCTAAAACCAGTTTTTTACATGGCTCAAGGTGCAATATATTCTTTTCAATCTGTACAGCTCGCGTGGGAAGTCTCTCTGGGGATCCCCGTCTCTTTCCTATGGGAGGGTGGTGGGATGTAAAAATGTGAACATTTTTTACCCCGGCTGTGTAGACTGGGATACATACTGTTGATGCTTCCTTCTTTCTATTCCAGAAGTGTTGGAGTTAGGGAGTGTCACACCCCTCTTGTCGTTCCCCTGGGCGCCTTGGGGATTCAATGACAGGTCTAAATAGCCTGTTCATTGATGGGGGTGTGTCCCGACGCACGTATAGTGCTAGCTCGCTGTAAACAGGCGATTGACTGGCACGCCTTAGTTGCTTGTGGTTGAAACAGCGTTTTTATAAAGCAACTGAGATGGGGGTTTTTCCTCTTCCGGCGACCACATCCCATGACCTGGGTGGGTTGTCGACGGATCCTCGTTCATGTCTGGGGGATGATGACGGGATGGATCTGAACATATGTAGTGGGGTCTCACGCCCTTGGGGTGGGCCACCAGGCGCGGTTCGTCCCGACGTCTGGGTGGCGCCTTCTTTTCATGTTAAGATCAACACGCATATCTGCCCTTCTCCTGGAGTAGGCATGTCGGCGTGGTTAGGGCACGGGACTGGTTCTGGTCACGCTGGTCCAGATCAGTTGAACCCGTTGTCCGCCGGGGATGCAGATCTGCTGTTCTGGTACCCTGAGGGACTTGGGCTTTTTTCAGGGGGAAAAATGCCAGGTCGGTCTGGGTGTCACAGGGTTAAGCGCTATGGAGACCCTGGTTGGGTATGTTTTTACTCAGCACTGTCGTCATGGCTTACAGCCATGCCATTCTGTACGCGCTCGATCTCGTCGGATCTCGGCCGCTACACAGGTTGGTCCTGGTTAGTACTTGGTTGGGAGACCGCCGGGGAATACCAGGTACGGTGTGCTTAGGGGCTGGTTCTCCATTGTTTTTCGCTCCTCTCTCACGCATGGCGAAGAGGGGCCTGTGGGGGTGGTTTTTTGACCTCCTCTGGTGACCCTGTGCTTCCCGTACCGCCAGGCCCGGTCCGAAGTGATGTTTGCGACCCGTAGGCCTGGGTTAACCCTTTTTGGAAACTGAAACACTTGTACTGCGGTATAGCCGGTGTATACCCGCAGGTGTGTTTTGGAGTTTTTTCTTGAGGGGTTATAGGAACAACCACCGCATTGGGTAACACCGAGGTGGTTGATTCCCTGGTGTGTTGGAGCAGTGTCAACTCCCGGGTTCACCGGTTGAGGGTGCCCCTGCACGTTCATGACGTCTGCCAATCGTGTCAGCCTTCTCTGCCTCGACCCCTCTGGGTGGGGGTTGTTAAATGGAGGCTTGGTCATGCAACACCGCCAGCTTACGCTCCTTCCGCCGGGGCGGCTGTGTTCAGCTGTCCCCTCTGGCGCCTGTCTCGTCCGCAGTCTCCAGGCTAGGGTTAACAGCCTGTTGCCTGGTTTTTCCCCGGTGCGCTGCCTGCTTCCGTTGGTTAACCTTTTTTGTGTGCTTACGGCCATGCTGACTGCCTATTCTGCAGGGTCAGTGTGCCAGGCGGTGTACTATTGGGGGGACGGGGCCCGCTCGGCTTACTGGCCTGGTTGGTTCCGCCTGGGAATACCAGGTGCAGTAACTGAGGGGCCTTTGTCCGAATACGCTGGCGATGTGGGGGGCGGGGCACTACGTGCCCACCTGGTGGGGTCTTGATGCTGGCATCATGGACTTCTCCGGGCCCCCATTCCAGGGAGTCCAGTCCTTTTGGTGGGTCTGGGTCTTCCTTCGTGCTCCGCTGCTACGGCCTTGCCACGGGGTTGGGTTTGCCCTTGACCCCGTGATTCTGGGGGCAGTAACGAGGTTGTTCCTCCGTTCGTTCCCGGGTGGCATGCGGGTTGTGCGTGTGTGTAGTCGTGGGTCAAGCCACGGTCTGCTCACCCTGTGCGTTGAGTTGCTTGAGTGCCTCTTCGCACGGTCGGGTCCGTCGCCCTCCCGTGACGTCCCTAATAGGGGGGCTACCCTCCATTAGGGGGGGTCGGGGGGGCTCGGCCCTCCCTGTTCTGATGGTTTTGGGGGGCTGTCAGCGGGGTGTATTTGTCAGCCAAGTGGCTCCGCTTGGCCTCCCTTGTGCAGAAGGCGATGCCAAGCTAAGCCACTAACGATACAGAACGTTAGGTTATGACTATAACCAAGTTCTGTTAGTTAGGGGCGATGCTTGGCATCGGACGCCGCTGCAGCCCTTGTCCTCACCTTGTGGTGAAAGCTTGGGAAGGAGGAGAGCAGGTGACCACACACCTGCTTATGAAGGTAAGCTGATGAGGGGTGTGGTCAGACTAATACTGGTATTAGAGGTACATTTGTGGTTTATTCAGTACGCGTGCACGTACGCGAGATAGTGCAGAAGGCGATGCCAAGCATCGCCCCTAACTAACAGAACTTGGTTATAGTCATAACCTAACGTTAGCAGCTGGATAGACCACAGATGGAAATTAGCTTCTGCTAAATCTGGTGCAAACATATTTTCATGTAACAATGATGAATTGTCAAAAAAAAATAAAAAAAATCATCATAATTTTTTTTTAATAGATTCGGGGCTTTTCAGAAAACATTCGGGGCTTGAGCCCAAGTAGCCACCCCCTAGCCCCGCCCCTGGAGCTAACGTTGGCTAGCTACTGTACCTGGTGCTGGCTAACTGGCTCGTTATGAGAGCTAACGTTGGTAGCTACTGTACCTGGCGCTGGCTAACTGGCTCGTTATGAGAGCTAACGTTGGCTAGCTACTGTACCTGGCGCTGGCTAACTGGCTCGTTATGAGAGCTAACGTTGGCTAGCTACTGTACCTGGCGCTGGCTAACTGGCTCGTTATGAGAGCTAACGTTGGCTAGCTAGTTAGCAAGATTGCACTGCTTACTAACTAACGTTGATAAACCCAGGTTTACCACACAGTTAAAACACAGCTACTTACATTTGAGGATAAACTTGCATAAGAAGTTTCACTCAAGTTTCACTGTAGATGCCAAGGCTCCATTGGCTCACCAAGCTGCCTGCATCAAATTCCAACATCCAATATACCATATAGGATGCCAAGAGCATGCTCTACAACATGGGATCATCCATTTCTATCTACATTAAAAGCTGTTCACGTGTAAAGGGTTTTTATAAACTCATGTTAATTCTGTGCTCAATAGTTACATTTTATTACACATCATCCAATAACATTTTCCAGGACAACTGTTTCTATTTCCATGTAATTGGTCACTTTTGCTCAGTTTCCATGCCTTTCCATACCTGGAAAATGAATCCCATGAATCCCATGTTTTCCATGTTTTCCAGGTCCGTGGGAACCCTGACTGGGTACCTCAAGTTGTTCTTTTTTTGCCTAAGGATGAGGGGGGGCCAGGGTTAATACACATAGAGAGTAGAATGGAAACCTTCCGTCTTCAGTTTGTACAAAAGTACCTCACTTATGCAGGCAACATTCTTGTGTGGAGGAATGTTGCAAGTGTCATTTTAAGGAGGGTAAATGGGTTCAGTTTTGATGCTGGTTTGTTTTTAATGGATGGTCATTTGTTAAATTTGTCAGAATTGTCTCCATTCTACAAAGGGGTTTTTAAAGCATGGCATTTATTTAAAAGAAAAGTGTCTGAGCCTGCTCTTTCAATGTATTGGTTGTTGGAGGAACCTCTTGTCGGTGGGGCAAGAATGGACATTACGGACAGTTCAACACCAGGCCTCAGACACATACTGAGCAAAAACGGAATACTCACGCTGGGGAAAATTGTGGATGTAGCTGGGCCCAAGTTAGACTGAGGATGGACATGCTGTGGCTAAACTGCTGGGTCTGAATTCAGTTATTAGTTAAAAAAAATTAAATGCGTTTCTCTAATATATTTGTATTTTTCACATTTGGTGAGGAAGTGCAACTCAGTTTCAGGCTCACTGAGGATGAAATGACAGCACAGCCTTTGCTCTGCAGGAAGCTAGGTTTTCCTGTGCCTTCCCTTTTCAACAGCGAGGCTGTGCTCACTCAGTCTGTATTTTGTCAAGGTTCTTTTTAGTTGTTGATCAGTCACCATGCTCAAATAATCTGCTATGGTGTACCGTGTCGATTTAGAGCCAGATAGCACTGCATTTTGCTCTGTGCTTTTGTTTGTGTTTTCCAATAGGTGATGTAGTTTTGTTTTAGCTGTGTAGTAATTTGACTTATTCTGATTGGTGATGTGTTCTGTTCCTGGGGTGTGTTAAGAGAGCAGGTTTGTGGACTCAGCCTCAGGACCAGCTGGGTAAGGGGTTCCTGCTGCTCCTCAGCTATTGGCACTGCAGGGCTTGATAGTGGTACGAGAGGGGGTCACTTTGTTTTAGGTGTGTCTCTTTTTTGTATTTTTAGTATTTGTGGGTAACGGCCTAATTCTGTAGGAGAATCTTACAGCACTCTGGATGCAGGGTCTCAATGGGGTGTTTGTCCCATTGGGTAAAGTCTTGTTTTGTAAGTGGACCCCACACCTCACTGCCATAGAGTGCAATTGGTTCAATAACACATTAAATTAATTTTAACCAGATTCGAATTGGTATTTCTGTTTGTATATTTCTTTTTATGGCATAGAAAGCCCGGCGTGCTTTCCCTCTCAGCTCATTGACTGCTTCCTTAAAATGTCCAGTTGAACTTAGTTTTAGGCCTAAATAGGTGTAATGTGTGCAGTACTCTACATGTTTTGTACCAATTGAGAACTTTGGTAGGACGTCCTGAGATCTGGATATTTTTTGGAATATCATTATTTTGGTATTTTTTGGGTTTACTGCCAGGGCCCAGGTCTGACAGTAATGCTCTAGCAGGTCCATGCTCTGCTGTAGGCCATCTGCTGTGGGGGACAACACAACCAGGTAATCTGCAAAGAGCAGGCATTTCACTTCCAGATTGTGGAGACTTACACCGGGGGCAGAGGACTTTTCTAGTATATTGGCCAATTCATTAATATAGATATTGAAGAGTGCCGGGCTGAGGTTGCAGCCCTGATGAAGGCCTCGCCCTTGGGTAAAGAATTCTGTTCTTTTTTTGCCAATTTTTACGCTGCACATATTACCAGAGTACACTGATTTAATAATATCATATGTTTTACCCCCTACACCACTCTCTATAACTTTATAGAACAGTCCTGTATGCCAAATAGAATCAAAAGCCTTTTGGAAGTCAATAAAACAGGCATATATTTTGGTTTTATTTTGGTTTATATGTTTATCAATTAGGGTATGTAGGGTGTATATATGATCGGTTGTGCAGTGTTTTGGTATAAATCCAATTTGGCTTTTACTCAAGACATTGTGCTTGGTAAGGAAGTTTAAAAGTCTGGTATTCATAATACTACAGAAAACCTTCCCTAGATTACTGTTCACACAGATGCCTCTGTAGTTATTAGGGTCTCCCTCTCTCCCTCTCTCCCTATCTCCCTCTCTCAATTCAATTCAATTTTCAATTAAATTTTCAATTCAAATGGGCTTTATTGACATGGGAAACATACGTTTACATTGCCAAAGCCAAACAAAACAATCAAACAGAGAAAACAAAAGAAATCAGTACATTACAGACGGAATTTCTTGTACAGTCTTTTTATGGTGGTTGCATTCCGTTGGATGTCCTTTTCTTGTCACAGCAGCTCACAAATCTTGCTGCTGTTTGCACATTCTTGTATTTCTCCCAGTAGGTATGGGAGTTTTGAGTTATTGTCCATGTTTTCAAAGTCTCTTTGGGTGTTTGCAATTTGTGGGAAGTATATGTCTCTGATGTCTTGGTATAGTGGGCAGGTTGTTAAGAAGTGGAGCTCGGTTTCAACCTCATCTTGTGTGCAGTGGGTGCATAGTCTGTCTTCGCTTGGGAACCAGGTCTGCCTATGGCGGCCTTTCTCAATGGCTAGGCTGTGCTCGCTGAGTCTGTACCTAGTCAAGGATCTTCTTAGTTTTGGGTCAGTCACAGTGCTCAGGTATTCTGCCACTGTGTACTCTCTGTTTAGGGCCAAATAGCATTTCAATTTGCTCTGGTTTTGGGTTGTTTCTTTCCAATGTGTCAGATAGTTTTCTTTTAGTTTTCTTATAATTTGATTTAGTCCAGTGTGGTTTCTGTCTGGTGGCTCTGCTTGTGTTTGTGAGCAGAGTCCCAGAACCATCTGGCTGAGTGGGCATCTATCGAGGGTCTCTCTGTGGGTGAGGGCTATGTTGTGGAGTGTGTCTGGGTCGCTTTCTTTTAGGTGATTGTGGAATTTGAATGCTCTTTTTTGAATTTTGATGATTAGTGGGTATCTTCCTAGTTCTGCTCTGCATGCATTATTTGGTGTTTTCCATTGGGTGCGGAGAATGGATTTGCAAAATTCTACATGCAGAGTCTCAATTGGGTGTTTGTCCCATTTGGTGAAGTCTCGGTTTGCAAGTGGGCCCCAGACTTCACAACCATTATAGGGAAATCGGTTCTATGACGGAGTCTAATATTTTGAGCCAGATTTTTATTGGAATGTCTAACTTGATGGCATAAAAAGCCCTTCTTGCTTAGTCTCTCAGGTTGTTCACAGCTTGGTTGAAGTTCCCTGTAGCACTGATGTTTAGGCCGAGATATGTGTAGTTTTTTGTGTGTTCTAGGGAAATTGTGTCTAGGAGGAATTTGTGTTTTTGTTGTTGTAGGCTGGGCCTTTTTTGGAATATCATAATTTTAGTTTTGTTTAGGTTTACTGTCAGTGCCCATGTCTGGGAGAATTTGTGCAGAAGGTCAAGGTGCTGTTGTAGCCCTTATTTTGTTGGGGACAGCAGCACCAGGTCATCTGCAAACAGTAGGCATTTTACTTCTGTGTTTGCTAGGGGGATGCCAGGTGCTGCAGTTTGTTCCAATGTTTTTGCCAGTTATATATCGTATGGCTATCACATCCCGCTCTAGCCTAATGAGATACCCCTTATATCCTAGTACCTACTGTACACCAACACGAACAACTTAATGCACCCATACCTGATCGGGCCCCGCCCCTATGGAGGCGTAGCCTATAAGACCATGGTCATGGTCACCAAACACTCTTCCTCTATTTTCGTTCCATCATATCGGCTGCGTGCACCGTATGTAACTAGTAGTATGAAAAAGATTGGAGGAATTGTGTAATGTTGAAAGCTTACCGGAGGTTGCTGGCCCCTGGCATCTTCGAAGCATGTTTTCAGCGACATGACGGGCCTATGTTGATGTTTCCTCGTCTGATGGCAGCAGACCAAGGTTCAGCTGTGCAAGATTGGCTGTCGGGCCAGCTTGTACCCAGGTAGGCCCTGTGTCTTCAGGCATGGGTATTAGTGTTAGTAATGCTGGTTTGTTTTGTTACACAACAGGGTAGGCCGTGGCTAGGTAGCCTAGCCAGGTACGTTACCTTTGTGTTCCGGCGGGGTCTGTGGAACGGTGTCCCCATCTGGGGCCGATGCGTGAGCTCGGCGGTGTAGCAGTAGAGCTATACTACTGCAGGATGGGACTTAACGGCGGGTTATGGCTCAGCTGGCTAGTTCCTATCCACATTGGCGTCGGGTAGTGGGGCTATGGGTCCAGCCGACATGGTAAACATGTTGCGTGTCTGTGCGCAGGCGGTTGTTGATCTGGGTCCCACATCGCCTCACGCTAGGCTGTAGTAGTGTAGGGGGCTACTGTTTCGTTCTGTCACTCTGCTATGAGAAGGTCCGTCTTTGCTACAGCTTTCTCTCCTCTCAACCATTTATGCTGACGGTCAATCGGTGTCTACTGGGGGAGTAGTGCGGGGGGGGGGCTTTGTTTACCTTTTTTGGTAAATGGGCTAAGCTAGGGCTGGTGTGCTGTTGTGAATATTTTGAATGAAGGCGGGACTAGTTCGCTCTGGTCCACCTCCCCTTAATGTTGTGTATATGGGTTTGCTCATTCTACAGTATTTTGTGGGTTAGTTATTTTATTCATTTAACCCTTTCATGGTGCACACCACAGTGGAGGTTGCTGTTTGCAACCACCACTGGTGCTCTGTGTTAACATCAGTCCTTTGTTTTTGACATATTGAAACAGTGCCCCGCCTGGCCGACGCCATGGGTGGGTCGGCCTGGCGAGTGGCTGGTGGGCTCCTAAAGCCTGTACCGCCACGGTATGGAATTGGCAGCGATTAGAACTGTGTTCGAATTGCTGTTTTTTTCTATTAAATAAATGGTGTCTGGTGGCGGGGCCTTGAGGGCCAGCCGACGTCGACACATCGCGCAAGGTTGTTGACGTTATTAGCTTTGACCCAGCCGCAAGCTATAACCGCTCAGGGTTCCCCTCTCCGCAGGGGATTTTGGTCTTCTGCTAGAGCGCGGGTGGTATTGTCCTAGGCCCCACACCGCCTCACACCGCGCAGCCAGAAGAAGAGAGAGCACGGCCTCGTCAGCGGCGATGACGAGGCCCTCGACAGGCGGCCATGTTTTCCCCCATGTATCCTGGGCGTTGATTCGACAGGTGTCCACAAGGCCGACAGCCTTGGCGGCCGAGGGATCGGCCATGTTGGATGGGTTCGGCTTGAACAAACAAGCCGTCACCGTCCTGCCGCGAGCAGCCCGCTCTCCGATCACTCCCTTCCCCAATACCAGCGGAAAAAGTGGGCTCTGATTGTTTCCTTTGGCTGCGGGCCGCGTGCCTTCGTTGAAGCGCGGGCGGCCCCACTTTTCGCTTCTCATGGGGACAGGGGCTGACACCCAGTTGATGGCTAAGCCTGGGTCTGTCCGTGAGAATGTTGTGCTGTCAAGCGGCTCCCACACCATAAGCTGTGTTGGTTGAGCCTGGTGTTACGTCTGTCAACTTAAGTGTTGTCAGCAGGGGGGCTCGAAACCTTTTGAGGCACACAGTGCGGGCTTCCCCGGCCTCGCCTTCGCCAGGCCAGGTATCATGTTGGTGCCTCCCACTCCTGAAAAATTGGCAGTGGTCTCGCAGGCACGCGTGATTTGGGGTGGTAGTAATATCACTGCAGGGCTATGGTGTGTAGGAACCCATGCGGTCCTTACACCTTGCATGTCCGGCTGCAGAACAACTCCTCAGCATGTTCTGGAGGGGTGTTCAGTGGGGGGGCTTTTTTCACCTAGGAAGCCCCCCGTATCAAACCGGCCCTTTCTGTCGGGGTCCCCCCTTGGGTGCGATTGCCTCGTGGGTGGTGTCGGGGTCAGATGTCCCGACACGGAATATGACTACGGCAGTACCATATGTCGAGGTGGATGGAGAGAACGCTGAGGCGGGGACTTGTGTTTACACAACCCCACCCGTTTTCAGGTTTGGTACAGACCCTATTGTCAGGGTCTCCAGCAGTGACAGCTCTGGTCAACGGGATCCAATCTCTGGACGAAGCAAGCCATCGTCGTGGCGTTCTCCTCCCGGTGTTCTCTGCCTGAGAAATCGGGAGGGGGGGCTGTCAGGCCCAGGCTGGACCTGTCCCATGGGAAGGTTCAGCATTTTTTGGATCGTCACCTACCTGTTGAACACTGTCAGGTGGGGGTCTGGTTCTCCTCCATAGACCTGTAGGATGCGTATGCGCATCTCCGATCTTCCATCCTAGGGCTTACCTACGCTTCCTTTGCAGGGTTAGCGTATGAGTACCAGAGGCTGCCGTTTGGTTTTCTCTGGCTCCCCGCATCTTCACCAAGTGCGTCGCACTGGGGCCTCTGCGTCGTCAGGGGTTACGGAGTGTTCTGCCCTGACAACGTTCTTGTCCTTTGCGGTCAAGGTGGATCGTCAGGTCTCGTACCAGGCAGGTCTCTACCAGCCTGGGGTTGCTGTAGACTGGATGTAGAGTACTCCTCTTCCCAGTCAACGGTTGGAGGGCTATGGGCATCCCTCTCAGAGCGTGTTGTCAACACTAGGACGGTTACGGCGCTGTCTCACGTCGCGTTTTCACCGACGCCTCCCTCGCTGGTGACGCGTCGGGCCAACGCAGTAGGGGGCAGCTGGCAAACCATGCTGCCCGGTCTGCGCTACGTTCAATGTGTTGGTGTTGAAAGCGGTCCTTCTGGTCCACAAATGGTGTTGATCAGGACGGACAATACGACGTCAGTGTCGTGTATCGACAGACAGGGAGGGGTACGCTCCCCCCATCTGCACCAGGCGGCGGGCGGCTGGCTATGAGCGTCCTCCATCTGCGCGGCCTGAGGGCTCCCCACATCCCCGGCAGGGAGAATGTGGGTACAGGTGTACTGTTGCGGGGCGGTCCTCATCCTGACGGGGTGGGGATTACGTCCGGACCGATGCCGCGCCGCCTGGGATTCTTCCCCATACATCTGTTAGGTCAGTTGTTGGGTCGGGTACGTTGAGGGGCGCAGGTTCTTGATCCTGATGGTGTTACCATCCGGAATGCGCATGCAATCCTCGGTCGGTTGTCTTTGGCCCCGTTTGAGCCGCTCGAGCAGGCGCCGTTGGAACAGCTGTCGTTCAAGACCGCGTTCTTGCTGGCCGTCACCTCCGCTGACGCGTGGGTGTGCTTTGTGCTCTCTCGGTACGACCAGAGTGCCTGTCTTTCGTTCCGATTGCGGTGCCACTCTGCGGCCTAATCCTGCCTTCGTGCCTGTAAATATCCGGAGTTCTTCCGCTCCAGGGATATTGTGGTTCAGGCGTTTCATCCGCCTCCTCACGGTGGTGAGTTAGATGCGGGCCTTCACCTGTCATGTCCGGTCCGTGCTTTGGGAATTGCCTCAGCCGTACTCAGGACCTCAGGGTCACCGTTCGGCTTTTTGTCTGTCACAGTGTTTCTCATGCCGGTAAGGCACTATCGAACAACGCCTATTCCATTGGTTGTGCGAGGGCATTGCCCTCTGCTACACGTTGGCTGGGCAGGATCCCCCTGGGGGCGTCAGGGCGCACTCCACTCGTGGGGTGGCTGCCTCTGCCGCTCTCCTGGGTGGGGCCTCGGTGGAGGACATCTGTGCTGCAGCTTCATGGTCCTCCCCGGGCCCCTTTGTAAGGTTTTACCTCATGGACATGACCGGGGGTTCTGTCTCCCAGGCAGTTCTGGGGTCTGTGGCCTTTCCTGCTTCCCGTCCTTTGGTAGGGTAGCAGGAGTGTGCGGGTATGGGCCACAGTGTGTTGAGTCACACGTGGTTCCGCCTGTGCGGTGTGTTCAAGGGGTTCTAGTTCCCTCTTGTTCGCATTCAGGTGGAGTTGACTGCGCCCCCCCCCCCCTTCATTAGGAAGGATGGGGTGACAGGGCTCCCCGCACCCCTTGATGTGGGCTTACGGGTCCTCAGGGGGTACATCTGTCGGGTCTCGCGTCCGCTCTAACCCATATCTCATTAGGCTCAGGTATGGGTGCATTAAGTTGTTCGTGTTGGTGTACAGTAGGTACTAGGAGATAAGGGGTATCTCATTAGGCTAGAGCGGGACGCTCAGCCAATACTAATATATTACTAATAATACTAATATAACTAACTAATCGTTAATTTATGTATATGTTGAAGAGGGTTGGACTCAAACTGCACCCCTGTCTAACCCCACGGCGTTGAGGGAAGAAGTCTGTGTGTTTTCCCTCAATCCTCACAGCACATGTGTTGTTGGTGACTAAATTGTTCAGGGGGCCACATTGTCAGAAACCCAAGGGGCCAGGGGCCGGACTGCCACGGCGCCTCCCCGTGCTATGAATATATGTACACTTGACACAACACGCAACCACATTTTCACAACTTTTATTTAAAGGGGAACTATTTTACTATTTCTTTCACTATTTGGGCACTTTTACACAATTCCTGTGGGTTTATGGAACACCTCTGTAATTTTCTTTTTTTTTTATTCATTGTTTTGTATTTCTAATCAAGTACTCAAAAACAGCATTTTTCTACCTCAAGATCTTAAGCGTTTTGAGCCTGGGCTCCAACCACAGTGGGAACTGTGTGGAAACTCAGCTGATTATCATGCAGCGGTGTCTCTCTGACATCACAAATCAGCACATTTTCAGATGACTCAGTTCAGTGAGGGTGAATATTGTGAGAGGAGAATTGGAAGAATGCGCCAATATGAGAATTAGAGACATAGATCATATTAATATAAGTCCACATAGCTAGGAAACAATGCTAAACACTGAAAAAGGCCATTTATAAGATAGTTCCCCTTTAACTACATTGCAAAAGTAGTATACTTTTCAAAAAAAGTGCTTCATTTATGTGCCACATCTGCAACATCTCCTGCAAAAAGTGCTTCATTTATGACTGTGCAACAACTGCAACATCTCCTCTTCAACATTTCAATATAAAAATAAAATAAAAAACAAACAAGTGCATGATGTGCATCTGAACATTCTAACATCAACACTTGAACAAAAAAACACATTTATAGTGCAGTTGAGCTTATGAAAAAGTGCTTCATGTCTGTGCAACAACAACAAATCACAGCATCTTATTAGCACTTATTGTCGACTCTTAACTCTCAACCATCAGGGGGGTGGGGGGCAGACAGGCCTATACATACACACATCTAATGAGAGCGATTGCACTTCTTTGACTGGGCAATGGCAGAGAAAGAGGGTTCATAGGAAGTGAGGGCTACCCGCAAACAGTGATGCAAATGCTCATTTGTCAAGGAGGCATGGTTGCTTGTTTTAATGGCATTCATGTGAGAGAAACTGGATTCACAGGTGTATGTTGAGCCAAACATTGTTAGCACAGATATTGCCAGCGTTTTTATGTTGGGGAATGTCTTGACATGAATACACTTTATCCAAAATGTTGTGGTGGATTCATTCTCAAGTGCCTGCTGCAGAGCAGATGATGCTTGCATGTCAATTATTTCAAGTTGCAGGAGACCTTCATCAATGTGAAGTGATGCAAGGAACTCTTGTCCTTTTGTGGAAATAGCAGCTACATTGGCAAATGGGTTGCTCACAAAATGCATCAATTCTCTGGACATGTCAAATTCATCAAATCGACTTGCAAAGTTTTCCCTCAATTTATCAATGAAATCTGTCATTTATTGAGTGACTTTTGGCTCAATTGTGCGTGTTAACGTTGACATGAAAAGAAAAAAGTAATAAAAAAAAAATAATAATAATAATAATTTTTTTAATATTTTTTTTTTATTATCATGTAATCTTTGGCGGGCCGGTCAGAATCATCCGGCCCGCGGGCCGCCAGTTGAATAGCCCTGGTGTACATTGACTTTATGAGGTCGTAGGTTTTCCCTCCAATGCCACTATCTAACAGTTTGTACAGCAGACCCTTGTGCCAAATTGAGTCAAATGCTCAATATTATCGGCCGATATCGGCAGTAAAATGTGATATCGGAAAATATCGGTATCGGTAAAAAAAAAAAAGCAAGTAAGAACCAATTCTTATTTTATTTATTGTCAAAAGTATGCATGTTGGTTTAATTCAACAACAAGAGATATGTAATGTTAATTTTTACTTTTTTAATTATCATATTTTGCACAGATAATGCTTACATTTAGAAAGCCTTTTGAATGCATCCAGTGAAATTATTAATTACCTGAAATTATTCAGTTTTTTTGGGGGGAAACCCTGCATATATCGGTATCGGTTGATATCGGTATCGGTATCGAAATTAAGAGTTGGACAATATCGGAATATCGGTATCGGTAAAAAAGCCAATATCGAGCATCCCTAATTCTTACATATCTCGATGTGATTTATCAAGAAATATCTACAGCAAGAATTTTGGGTCTCAATGAATCCAAAATGACAATGTGGTTAGAAGTGGTGGAGAGAATAAAAGCTAGCATATAATGGTAGTGTATGGTTAGGAACAAGTTATAATGGTTGGATTATCCAATGGGGGTCCGGGAGGGGGGGGTACGAGCTAGAGCATATGTGTATAGGTTTTTAGATAACAGGTATTAGGGGTATATCCTGTATAAGACAATTAACTAAATGGTGATTTCATTGGATGTGCACTGTCAACTAATGCTTGTATATCTTATTGTGTGTTGTCATGTTTGTTTATGTGTTTGTTTAAAAAATAATAAAAAAATAAAATACAAAATTCCCATGATTCAAGGTTTTACAAAATGGTCGCCTCGCGGAATATATATACATTTCAAAGAGGAAAATCTATCTATCTAACACTTTAACCTATTCCTAAACTAACGTATTTGTTATGGTTTGACACCGACCCCAAACGCACGACACAAGAGAGTTGGATTCAGAGTTGCCAAATACAAGGGCTTGTTTATTTGGTGACTAGAATAAGTGAAACAGGGAAAGCAGGTCAACAAGAACAGGTAATATGAACAAGGGGCAAAGTTCTGCTGCTCTGCAGCTTCTCCCGGAAGGGTAGTCTTGGGAAGCAGGAGCAGACCTCTGTACCGCTCTGCAGACTCTCACGGCGGACCTCTCAGATGTTGTGCAAGACCGAGAGAGGGAGAGAGGGAACGGGTCAGAGACAGAGCAGACTTGAAAACGAGCTGGAGGACAGGGTGTTATATTCTTCGTGTTAAACAACACAGTGATGTGCAATATTCCAAAAACAGCCCAAGTGAAATATCTTCATGTAATCACACAGTGAGCAAAAATCCATACACCGTCCAAATGTGAAATACTATCTTCGTGTAAACACACAGTGAGCAAAAATCCAAACACAGTCCAAATGTGAAACAATATCTTCGTGTAAATACACAGTGAGCAAAAATCCAAACACAGTCCAAATGTGAAATAATATCTTCGTGTAAATACACAGTGGGATGTGGAAGATCCCAAAATATTATTCCATAAAGGATAGGGCAAAACGATAAAGGCTGGGTGAGTGACTGTCTGACAAAAAGGTGGTAGACTTCAGTGTAAAGGTTACACACGAAAATCGGAAATAGGTCAAGACAGTCAATCTAGAAAAACTCACCCAGACGAGCTGCGTAAAAGGAACAGGAACAAAGTGGAGGCGAGCGCGCGCCACGGAGCAGGTATCCAAGCGAAGGCTTCTAGGAATTTCCTGGAGATTAGCACAGTGAAACAGAAGCAACGGGGAAAAACATCCAGCGACAAATCAAGACGAACCAACAACTTAGGGTGGGGAAAACGGGGTATAAATAATGAGGGATCGATTGATTGAAAGGCAGTGACAGCTGGGGAATGTGATTGAAAAGCGTGGGGAAGTGAGGGAACCAATCAGCGACGTCTCAGATGACGTCAGCGGGGAGAAACGTGTGAACGAGGGAATTGAAATACTTGACAGAAAAAATGAATGAAAACAAAGCGAGGGTGGTTAAAGGAACAGAACGAGTGAGAAGGCAAGGACAGAAACCTCACAGTACCCCCCCCTCAACGGGAGCCGCCCGGCGACCAGGCCGACCCGGCTCGTCAGGATGGGCCCGATGGAAGTCGGTGATCAAGCCGGGATCCACGATGAGCTGCCGGGAGACCCAGCTACGCTCCTCAGGGCCGTAACCCTCCCAGTCCACCAGGTATTGGAATCCCCGGCCCCGCCGACGAACGCCCATCAACCGGCGGACCTGCCACTGGGGGTGACCATCCACTAGCACAGGAGGCGGTGGATCAGGAGCCGGAGGCATAAGGGGACTGAGGGAGACGGGCTTAACCCGGGAGACATGGAACACGGGGTGGATGTGCATGGATGCAGGAAGCTTCAGGCGCAGGGCCGCCGGACTGAGTACCTTCAGGACCTCGAAAGGACCGACGAAGCGAGGGTTGAGCTTCTTGGCCGAGGACCGTAGCGGGAGGTCCTTCGCGGAGAGCCACACCCTCTGCCCAGGGCGGTAAGTCGGCGCGGGAACCCGGCGCCGGTCGGCACCACGACAGGCGCGCTCAGATGTCCGGAGCAGCGCGGTCCTGGTGATCTCCCAAACGCGACGGCAGCGGTCGAGGTGGACCTGCACGGAGGGAACTGCCACTTCCGTCTCCAGTGCGGGAAAAAGAGGGGGCTGGTAGCCTAGGGAGGCCTCAAAGGGGGAGAGGCCGGTGGCGGAACTGACCATTGAGTTGATCGAGTATTCAACCCAGGGAAGGAAACGACTCCAGGATGCCGGCCTCTCGGCTGCCACACACCGAAGAGCAGACTCCACGCTCTGGTTCATCCTCTCCGTCTGCCCGTTTGTCTGGGGATGGTAGCCGGAGGAGAGACTGACCGTTGCCCCCAATCCCTTGCAGAAAGCCCGCCAAACCTGGGAGGTGAACTGGGGCCCCCGGTCAGAGACGATGTCCTGGGGGAAACCGTGAAGGCGGAACACGTGGTGCGTCAGGAGGTCCGCCGTCTCGGCTGCTGAGGGAAGCTTGGAGAGGGCCACGAGGTGGACCCCCTTGCTGAATCGATCCACCACGGTCAGAAGGCAGGTGTTCCCCTGGGAGGAGGGTAGTCCAGTGACGAAGTCGAGCGCCACATGTGACCACGGACGGCTTGGAACGGGAAGTGGCTGCAAGAGCCCGGAGGGTGCCTGGTGAGAGGCCTTGCTGCGGACACAGACCGCGCAGGCCAATACGAACTCCTTGACGTCGTTTCGCATGGTGGGCCACCAGAAACGACGAGCCAGGAAGGAGAACGTGCGATGGACGCCTGGGTGGCAGGCGAACCGGCTGGTATGGCCCCACAGCAGTACCTGGGACCGGACAGAGTCAGGGACGAAGAGACGGCTCCTAGGGACGTTGCTTGGAGCACGTTGGAAGCGTAGGGCACGCCTCACCACACCCTCGATGCCCAAGGTGATGGCTCCAACCACTCGGGCCTCCGGGATGATGGGAGATGGGTCCTCAGAGGGTGGAGCCCCCTTGGAGTGCATCCGGGACAGGGAGTCGGCCTTCGTGTTGCGGGAACCGGGGCGGAAGGTCAGCGAGAAGTCGAACCGACTGAGGAAACTGGCCCATCTCGCCTGCCGACCGTTGAGGCGCCTGGAAGCGCGGATGAACGTTAGGTTCTTGTGGTCCGTCCAGATGGTAAAAGGCTCCTCGGCACCCTCTAGCCAATGACGCCACTCCTCCAGAGCCGCCACGACCGCCAGTAGCTCCCGATTGCCGGTGTCGTAGTTCCTCTCGGCGGGGAGGAAGCGACGCGAGTAGAAGGCGCAAGGATGTACCTTCTGGTCGGAAGGAGAACGCTGGGATAGGACAGCGCCCAGGCCAGAATCCGAGGCGTCCACCTCCACGATGAACTGTCTCTTGGGGTCAGGGTGGAGCAGGATAGGAGCGGAAGTGAACCTTCTCTTGAGGGAGCGGAACGCAGCGCATGCCGCTGGGGACCAGTCGAACGGCAGAGCGGGGGAGGTCAGCTTGGTAAGAGGCTCCGCCACTTGGCTGTAGTTCCGGATGAACCTTCGGTAGAAGTTTGCGAACCCGAGGAAACTCTGTAGCTCCTTCCGAGTGGTGGGTTCCGGCCAATCCTCCACAGCCTGGATCTTGCGAGGATCCGCTCGGGTCAAGCCCTTCTCCACGATGAAGCCCAGGTAGTCGACGGAGTTGGAGTGGAAACGGCACTTCTCCGCCTTGACGAAGAGCCGATTGTGGAGGAGGCGCTCCAGCACCCGGCGGACATGCAGGATGTGTTCCTCGAGGGTCCTGGAAAAGATAAGAATGTCGTCCAGGTACACCACCACGAACACCTCCAGCATGTCACGGAGGACATCGTTCATGAGTGCCTGGAATACCGCCGGGGCGTTGGTGAGACCGAACGGCATCACAAGGTACTCATAGTGGCCCCTGGGGGTCTTGAAGGCGGTCTTCCATTCATCGCCCTCACGGATACGGACAAGATGATAGGCACTTCGGAGATCCAGCTTGGTGAAGAACGAGGCCTGGGTCAGTGGCTCGAAAGTGGAGCTCATGAGAGGTAGGGGGTATTTGTTCTTGATGGTGATCTCGTTGAGCTGACGATAGTCGATGCAGGGTCGCAGGTCCCCATCCTTCTTTCCAACAAAGAAGAACCCGGCCGCCACCGGGGAGGAGGAAGGCCGAATGAGTCCTGCTTCCAATGACTCAGAGATGTAGAGATCCATCGCCTTCTTCTCCGGGGCAGTCAGACTGTAGAGGCGGCTGCCGGGAAGGGGAGCCCCTTGGCGGAGGTTGATGGCGCAGTCATAGGGGCGGTGAGGTGGAAGGGACTGAGCCCTGGTCTTACTGAATACCTCCATGAGGTCGTGGTACTCGGGAGGAACGGACGAGGGATCCGGGGGCAACTCACCAGCCGGTCTCCGGGGCGGGGGACAAGACGCCGCCTGTAGACAGCGGGCGTGACAGGAGGAGCTCCAGCCCCTGATGGTACCGGAGGCCCAGGCGATGTGGGGCTCGTGCAGCGCGAGCCAGGGCCTACCCAGGACCACCGGGACAAGGGGGGATTGGGTAATGAGGAACTGGATCCTCTCTACGTGGTTCCCAGCAATGGTCAGCAAGACTGGGCCGGTCCGTTAAGAGATGTCGGCCAGGCGGTGTTGGTCCAACGAAAAGATCTCCAAGGGCCTCACAAGGGCCTCAAGAGGTATGTTGGCTTGGGTGGCAAACTCGAAGTCGAGGAAGTTCTCGTCTGCCCCAGAGTCGATGAGGGCCTCCACCGTGGCACGTTGGTCCCCCCAGGCCAGGGTGACGCTCAACAGATGGTCAGGTGGTGCGCGGCGCTGGGAATGGGAAAAACGGCTCACCAGGATCTCCCGGGGTCTTGGTGAGCCCGATCTTTTGGCCGGATAGGGCAGTCGGCGAGAAAGTGTCCCGTACCTCCGCAGTAGAGGCAGAGATCGGACCTGAGCCTTGCCTGACGCACCACCTGGCTCAGACGAGAGCGTCCCAGTGGTATGGGTTCCTCCTCGCGCACCGGACGGGGAAGCCTGTTACCATCAGTAGTGTTGGGGACGGGGCGTCCAGGAGTCCGGGGTGCTTCAGGAGGTGACAGTCGGGTCCTCTCGCGCCTTCTCTCCAGGAGGCGTCCGTCAATTCGGATGACAAGGCTAAACAGCTCCTCGAGGGAGTCGGGCACCTCCCTGGTAGCGAGCTGGTCCCGGACTGCGTCACTGAGCCCCCTAATGAAGGTTAGGCGAAGAGCAGGTTCGTTCCATCCACTCTCCACCGCCGCCAGTCGGAACTCCATGACATAGTCCGTCACCCTGCTGCTCCCTTGTCGGAAGGTCCCCAACCGGGCTCCAGGGTCCAGACCTCGGGCTGGATGATGGAACACTCTGCGGAGCTCCGCCACGAAGTCTGGGTAGGAGAACAAAAAATCTGCTTCCATTGCCCAGGAGGAAGTGACCCACTGGGCAGCATGGCCTGAAAGTAGGTTGGTTATATAAGCCACTCGAGACCCATGAGCAGAAAAACGGCTTGGTTGATGACGGAAAACCAACTCACATTGCATGATGAATGTGGCACACTCCTCGGGATTACCGTCGAACAGCCGTGGGACGGAGAGAAGGGGTTCCCGAGGAGCGAGATCTGCTGGGGCTGCGGGGAATGTTCCTGAAGGGTGTGAGAGATGAAAAGAATTAACGGCGTCGCCCAGCGAGTTAAGCTGGGCGAGAATCTCGGACTGTTGTCCCGCCATAGCGGCCATTGAACCCTGCATAGGCAGGACCTGGTCCCTGAGGTCCTGCACCGCAGCCGCAGCCCGCTCTAGTTGGAGACCATGATCCCTGGTCAACTCGACTTGAAATGCAAGTGCGGTTCTGACCCCCTCTGTGTCGGCTGGGGTCGTCATGGTTGGTTCGTAATGTTATGGTTTGACACCGACCCCAAACGCACGACACAAGAGAGTTGGATTCAGAGTTGCCAAATACAAGGGCTTGTTTATTTGGTGACTAGAATAAGTGAAACAGGGAAAGCAGGTCAACAAGAACAGGTAATATGAACAAGGGGCAAAGTTCTGCTGCTCTGCAGCTTCTCCCGGAAGGGTAGTCTTGGGAAGCAGGAGCAGACCTCTGTACCGCTCTGCAGACTCTCACGGCGGACCTCTCAGATGTTGTGCAAGACCGAGAGAGGGAGAGAGGGAACGGGTCAGAGACAGAGCAGACTTGAAAACGAGCTGGAGGACAGGGTGTTATATTCTTCGTGTTAAACAACACAGTGATGTGCAATATTCCAAAAACAGCCCAAGTGAAATATCTTCATGTAATCACACAGTGAGCAAAAATCCATACACCGTCCAAATGTGAAATACTATCTTCGTGTAAACACACAGTGAGCAAAAATCCAAACACAGTCCAAATGTGAAACAATATCTTCGTGTAAATACACAGTGAGCAAAAATCCAAACACAGTCCAAATGTGAAATAATATCTTCGTGTAAATACACAGTGGGAGGTGGAAGATCCCAAAATATTATTCCATAAAGGATAGGGCAAAACGATAAAGGCTGGGTGAGTGACTGTCTGACAAAAAGGTGGTAGACTTCAGTGTAAAGGTTACACACGAAAATCGGAAATAGGTCAAGACAGTCAATCTAGAAAAACTCACCCAGACGAGCTGCGTAAAAGGAACAGGAACAAAGTGGAGGCGAGCGCGCACCACGGAGCAGGTATCCAAGCGAAGGCTTCTAGGAATTTCCTGGAGATTAGCACAGTGAAACAGAAGCAACGGGGAAAAACATCCAGCGACAAATCAAGACGAACCAACAACTTAGGGTGGGGAAAACGGGGTATAAATAATGAGGGATCGATTGATTGAAAGGCAGTGACAGCTGGGGAATGTGATTGAAAAGCGTGGGGAAGTGAGGGAACCAATCAGCGACGTCTCAGATGACGTCAGCGGGGAGAAACGTGTGAACGAGGGAATTGAAATACTTGACAGAAAAAATGAATGAAAACAAAGCGAGGGTGGTTAAAGGAACAGAACGAGTGAGAAGGCAAGGACAGAAACCTCACAGTATTGATGATAATATACATTATACATTCTGTTGTGACATGGTTATGATGTTTATACTTGAATACGTTTGAAAAAAAGAATCGCTACTTTTATACAACAGTCTGGAAAATATTGATTTATGACCAGATGTCATTTCGGTCCCGTCTGGTGGAAGAGTTAACCCCTGCCTTGAGAACAAGGTTAAGACTGCTTCGGCTGCTGCTATCTTAGCAGGTGAATATGTGTTGACCCATTCTGGTGTGTCAGAAGGGCGCCAGTATTATGGAAATGGCATGCAAAGAGACTACGTGAGGTCTAATCCAGGCGAGTTTGCTGGGGCTCAGCAACTTTCTCAGACCAGTGTTTAGAAGTGTTCCAGGCACGAATGAGAAGTTTGATCCAGGTAGAGTGTGCCATTCACGTAAGAACAAAGGCCATTGGAAGGGGAAGTGCCCAATTTCTAAACCAGAACAGAGGTCTCCTGGGTCTGGTGTGTATTATATGAAATAGGCTGGTCTGGTAGCCCTAGTGTCACTGATAAACACTCAAGTAAAGTCTGGAATGTCTCCTGTGTAGTGTCACGACAGCAAGTTGATGAAACATATGCACCTTTCTGTCATGGATCACGGTTTATGTGGGTTTTATTTTAGGCTACGTTTAGACGGAGAGAGTCTGAACAGAAATCGCAAAAGTTGTCTTGCGGTTTCACTTTTAATTTTGCGTTTAGACTAGTGTTTTGTGCAGACGAGGCTGTAACGACGGAGCCCCGCTGTCACACGATTGGCGCATATGTCACATGACGTGCTGTGAAGACCCGCCCTACTCTGCCTCTGATTCGCAGACTGTGGATGGGGAATGTGATTGTACCAAAGCAGAGTCACTCACAGACAGTGGGTCCAGTCACGCCGCGGGACAGATTCTTGTGTATTTAACCCTTTCACTGCCACACGACAGCCGGTTGTGTGATAGTAAAGGGTTAACCTTCTGTCGTGTGGCAGTGAAAGGGTTAAAAGTACTGCCAATGTAGCCTTCAGGTGATCGCCATGGATAGAATCAGACATGCTTTGTTTACGCTTCTAGGCTACTGGCACATGCCTGTGATGTAAGCAGTATGCGCGACCAGAGCCATGACAACCCTTTCGTCATCGTTTTATGCGGTTTGACAGTTTAGATGAGAGCGCAAAGGTTTATCGTTTCTAGGAATTCCACCCTGGAAGGTAGTCTCACTTTTTTGCGGTTTCACCCCGTAAAAACGCTGTTTCCGTATAAACGAAAGGCACATCCGAAAAAATATTTTTGCGGATTCACCTGCTAGCGTTTTCGTCTAAACGGGGCCTTAGTTTATTCTAAGGTGCTTTGGCTTTATTTCGTCTTTCTGTGAGGGACAGCTGTCAATCACTGGCCTCTGCAGTTAATTGCCATGCGGCATGGCAGGTGTGTGGGCTTGATTGCCACCTGATTGGTGTCAGGTGTGCAGTGCCTTTAAGTAGGTTTGGTTGACTGTGTTTGGATGCTTGTTGTCCATTTCATGTTTTTACCCTCAATAGTAGAGGAGTGTCCCAAGCTCATGCTTCTAGGGTTTTCTCTGTCTCTAGTGCTTTCTCTGTCTCTAGTGCTATTGTTTTTCTTGTTGTTTTCAACTGCTAGGCAGTGGTGGTTATTTTGGGATTTTTACCCCAGTTATTTTATACTGGTGTTTTGTGTTTCCTACAGTTTTTATTTTTATTTATTTTATTCTTGTGTTTTCCCCACCCTCTCGCATCGCTCAGTGATTCCATTCCTTTAAGATTCCCCTTTTTGTGTGTGTCTGCGTGTGTGTCCTACAGAGTTTTATCTTGGAGGGGTCGTTACCTTTTTCACACGATACAGACGACTGGTGATATACTCCAGTTCTTGGAATTAGCTTGATGCTGTTGGCTGTTGCCATTGCACCGCTGCAATCTATTCTCAGACCTATGAATGGTCACAGGGGTGCGTACTGTAACTCCCTGCCGATGGAAGGAGTGTGGGTGTGATCCTGGGTAATGACTTGGCTGGATCATGAGTGTGGAAGGATGTTCCACCACCATTAATAGGAAGGTCTCTCTCTCTCTCTCTCTCTCTCTCTCTCTCTCTCTCTCTCTCTCTCTCTCTCTCTCTCTCTCTCTCTCTCTCGCATACTGTGTTTTGTTCTTTTCTTTTAGTTTGATGATACTAATATAATAGTAATAAATTGGATTTAAAGAGAGAAGCGCCTTTCTCAGACTCAAGGACAGGGAGAGAGAGAAGCTATATAAAAGAGAGGGTACAAAAATATGAATATAGATGTATAGTAACAACAGGAAAAAATGAAACCAATCAAATAAAAAAGGAAGCAAGGTGCTGTCCAATTGGACGAAACGGTAACAAAAATATTTGCAAAAACAACAGGATCAGGGGAGCTCCCGTAGCTCACCGCATATCTCGGCGCTATTTCTGCGTCAGGGAAAACCGTGCTCGTCACGGATCTGGGGGACACGAGTTCGATTCCCGGACCCGCCGTCATTTCTCAGAATGTCTTCCCCTGCTCTACATCCCATTTCAACCTGTTTCTGTCGGTCATGCTTGACCAGAAAAGCGCTAAACGCTAAAAAAATAAAGTAAAAAAAAAAAAAAAAAACAGGATCTGTGGCTTAAAAGAAAAGAGTCAGGGGGGGTGCTACTTGGGAGCAGGGCCGTGTTGCGTGAAGGCAAATGTAAAACAGCTGTGTTTTTAGGTGGGTTCTGCAGCGGTTGATGGTGTCAGAGCCTCGGATGGAGGGGGAGCCCCCACAGCCTGAGGGCAGTGTGGTTTTGGTTTATTTAACTTAAACATTCTCTCTCTCTCTCTCTCTCTCTCTCTCTCTCTCTCTCTCTCTTTCTCTCTCTCTCTCTTTTTTTTATATCCACTTTTTCTTCCCATTTTCTATTTTTCTCCCATCCCAATTTCGTATATCCAATTCTCCCCTCCCCTGTCTTGAACGTTGCTAGACTATGCCTCCCACTGGTCGGCTGTGGTGAGGATAGAAGCCTTGCATCACGTGTCCCCTCCGGTACACGAGGAGGCAGCCTGTCGCATCTTTTCACCGCAGCAGCTCGAGCTCTCAGTGGCGAGTGGTCTGTCTGTCCGTCCGTCTCTCTCTCTCTCGCTCTCTCTCTAACATATTGGTATATCTACCTGTTTACTGTGTGGAGACTGTGGACCTCCCTAATCACTTGTTGTGGCTCAACAGAAGTATGTTCTACAGAGAAGAGCCCGCCTCGTTTTAATGACCCCCCAGGAGCCGGAGTGGGCCTCAGGCGGTCAGAAGATGTGTACTGTATACTGTATTCAACTTCAAATTACTTTATTTTCCTTTCAGAACTTCATTTGTGCAGTGGTTAAAAGACAAACATACAGTCACAATACATAGACACTCACCACTATAAAAAAAACACCAGCTTCGTTAAAACTACAGTAAAAAAGACCTCTACATAAAAAAAACACCAACTACATTAAAACGACAGTACTTAAAGCATGATATATTAAAATCCATGTGGAGCAGGTTGTGTGATAGTAAAGGGTTAACCTTCTGTCGTATGGCAGTGAAAGGGTTAAGTATAGTCCAAAGTCCTTGGGGGACAGTATTCTTTTTTATTTATTTCTTTACAGTATTGTACTGTAACTCACTGTTACTCTTTTTTTTTACTCTGTATTGTATATTGTATGTATATTGACTGAACACTTTTTGTTTACATACTTTTGACTTTCTATTTTATACTTTTTATCTCGTACACTTCCAGAGCGCATACAGAAAAAAGCCTTTCATGGAAAAGTATTCTGTATTTTACTATGACAACTAATAAAGAAACTGGAAACTTGTGTAGATATCAGTGTTGTAGTACTCGTGTTAAGAGTCCTGGACTGATTTTCAGGACACGTGACTCGACTTGGACTTCGCCATTGATGACTCGGACTTGGACTTGGACTCGAGCATTGACTGCATTCGGACTCGGAAGGTGCAGACAAGGACTCGGACTTGTTAATTGATAAATACAGTTTATTTTTTATATAAATGTTTTTGTAACAGGCCCTAATCATTTTGGCTTAAGATATTGATGGCTAGGCGGCTACGTGGCGCAGTGGGCAAGGCACTCGCAACGAATGCTGGAGACTGGGCTCGAACAGGATGCCTCCTGTTCGAGCCCCGCTCTCCACATTGCTTTCAGTTTAGCTGGTCGTCCACAGTAATACACATTGGCCGTATTACGGGGAGGGAAACTGAAGGGTGGGGATTGGGCGTTGTGGACAGCGACTCCTACAGGTCGGTTGGTGTGCTGGCCCCTCCAAAGCCCAGACCCCCGACGCTGAAAGATCGAGCCGCGCAGGTGAAAAGATGCGACGGCTGTTACCTCGAGTATCGGAGGGGACTCGTGCTATGTATGACTTAGTCCACATTGCAGCCGGCTTGTGGGAGGCAAGAAACAACGTTCGAAGACAGGGGAGGGTTGAATTGGACGATATGAAAAATTGGGATGGGAGAAAAATAGAAAATGGGAGAAAAAGTGGATAAAAAAAAAAAGATATTGATGGCTAGTGCTTTTGTTTGGCACAAGCCACAGTAGTCCAGCTCTCTGACTTATCCTTTAAGTCAGATTTGTTTGTACAGCCAGAAATCACATTATAAGTCTCAATGGGCCCACAATGGAACAATACCCTTTGGCTTAACCCCTAACGAAGACAAGGGAAAAACTCCAGCAGAAAGGAATTAAAAGTAAAATTAAATAAATCCTACGCTAGTGATGACTGACTGATTCCGTGCAGCGAGGGGAATGGCTCCTGCCTACCTCCGGTCAATGGTCTCCAACTACACACCCTCAAGACCCCTACGGTCTACATCTTCTAACTACACACGCTCAAGACCCCTACGCTCTGCATCTTCTAACTACACACCCTCAAGATTTTGCACAATAAACTGTTCCAAATCCTCTTCTTATTTAAACACGTATGATTATTCATATTTCACAGTTTTGATGTGAACAGTTTTCACATGTTCCATTGACGACCAGGAGGCAGAAATGCAGTTCTCAATTCCATTTCATTTAATTTGTTTCTCCCTTTACAGGTTTCTCTAGGCAGAGCAGCAGCGAGGCATAGCTTGTATTCTAACAAACATTCTGTCAACTTCTCCCGAAGGATCAAACACACCCTTTTACAGGTGTCACGCGTCACTAATTAGTGTTCAATTGTGTGGTCTAGGCCTGCGCGCAGCTGACTTCCCACTGGGGGCAAAAATAGTGCGTTACAGAATCTAGTCTATAATGCAATCTAATTCTAAACAATATGATAAACAATTTAAAGTGAATCTCCATTTAGGCTATTATAAAACATATTTATTGTCATGATCCTAGGCCCGGTCCTGGCTGGACTGGGCAGGATGGTAACATTGGGCAGTGCCCTCCAACTAACAGTGGGCAATGCCCTCCTTCCAACATTGGCTCTCTGCCTAACATTGGTCTCCTACCCTCTGGTGGCCATCCGCAGACGGTGCGCTCCAGTACACTGGACATCCTGACTACTGTGTTAACAATAATTAATAGTATGATTAATGTGGTGTCATGGTGTGTACTGTTGTTGACTTTCCCTTCCCTTGTGTGATGTGGGTTACTGTTGGGTTGTCATGAGTTGCTTTTGTGTTTGTCATTGACTGGTGTCTAGGTTGTTGTGTTCTGTGTTGGCCAGGTGTTTCTGTTTGTTAATTAGTCGGGGTATTTAGGTGTCTGTCTGTCTCCCCTTCGTTGGGGCGACATTCCTCCTGTCTCCTTCCCCGTTTCCTGTCCACGCCGTATTGTGCTGTCATCCTATAGTAAGTGTTAGCGTTTGTTGTTTTGGTCCTATAGTAAGTGTTAGTGTTTGTTGATTTGTTGAGTAGGTGGTTAAGTAGTTTCCGTTGTTCTTTGTATTGCACTGGATTCTACAGTAAACTCTCTCCAAACTTCAAACCTCGTCTCTGCCTCCTCCATACCTTACCCTTTCTGCAAAACTGTATTCTACCTACCTCCCGCGTAACAGAATGTCGCCACCAGTAATGAATACAGCAAAGAGGGCAAGCGATACCATTCGGGTCGTCCAGAGCCTGATGGCCGGTGACATGGAGCACTACTCACTGGCCAAGTGGGGGTTCCTGCTCCGGAAGATCGACCAGGTCGCCACGGAGATTCCGACACTGCAGCCAGCGATGTGGGAGCTGGCTGAACATGTTGCGGTCCTCATGGATAAGCATAGGTCGGAGGCTAGGGTAGCTAGCCTGCCGACTGTTCTCAGGCTTACGGTCAGCCTAGAGCCCCCCACAGCCGTTGAGGCTGTTCTGACGTCTCCAGTTAGCACAGCTCCGCCTGTTAGCTCTGCCACTATAGATGGCCAGACGTCCCCAGTTGGTACAGCTCCACCCGTTAGCTCCACTCATACAGCTAACCAGACGTTCCCAGCTAACATAGCTCCGCCCGTTAGCTTCGTGCCGATAGCTAACCGGCCGTCCCCAGCTAACACAGAACCGCCCGTTAGCTTCGTGCCAATAGCTAACCGGCCGTCCCCAGTTATCACAGCTCCGCCTGTTAACTCCGCCACCATAGATGGCCAGACGTCCCCAGTTGGTACAGCTCCACCCGTTAGCTCCACTCATACAGCTAACCAGACGTTCCCAGCTAACATAGCTCCGCCCGTTAGCTTCGTGCCGATAGCTAACCGGCCGTCCCCAGCTAACACAGAACCGCCCGTTAGCTTCGTGCCAATAGCTAACCGGCCGTCCCCAGTTATCACAGCTCCGCCTGTTAACTCCGCCACCATAGATGGCCAGACGTCTCCAGTTGGTACAGCTCCACCCGTTAGCTCCGCTCATACAGCTAACCAGACGTCCACAGCTAACATAGCTCCGCCCGTTAGCTTCGTGCCAATAGCTAACCGGCCGTCCCCAGCTAACATAGCTCCGCCCGTTAGCTCCGTCCCAATAGCTAACCGGCCGTCCCCAGTTAGCACAGCTCCGCCTGTTAGCCCCGCTACCGTAGCTAACCAGACGCCCACTGCTAACCTAGGCACCAGGTTCAAGGTGAGTCTGGTACCGGAGACGGACCAGATGTCCCCAGCTAGCACAGTCTCCAGTGCTAGAATAGGCTCCAGGTTCAGGGTGAGCCTAGTAACTGAGACGGACCAGATGTCCCAAGATAGTCAGGTCTCTGCAGCTAGCAGGCCTAGGAGGGCTATCAGGACAGGAGCTGCTAGGCTCTCCCCGACTGTTAGCTTAGCCTCAGCAGCTAGCCAGGCATTCCCAGCTAGCACAGTTCCCACAGTGAGTCCAGGGCCCACAGTTAGCCTAGCCGCCGAGGCTAGTATGGCTGGCAAGGCCTCCACAGCTGGTCCAGCTTCCACGCCCAGTCCAGCCTCTGCTCTGGGTCCTGGCTCCTCATCCCCGGATCCTACACCATGCCTCGCCGCCGAGACCGGTCCAGTCTCCACGCCCTGCCCAGCCTCTCCACCTGGTCCGGCTGCCGTGCCGACTCCCGGCTCCTCGACAGATCCTGGCTCCTCATCCCCGGGTCCTACACCACGCCTCGCCGCCGAGACCGGCCCGGTCTCCACATCCTGCCCGGCCTCTACCCCTGGCCCGGCTGCGGTGCCGCCGCCCTGCTCCTCGACGGATCCTGGCTCCCCGTCTGGTCCAGCTCTGCGCCGTGATCGGCGTCCTGGTCCTCGCCGGGGTCTTCGCCGTGGGCTTCGCCGTGGTCTTCGCCGGGGCCTGCGTGGGATCCTGCTCCGGGGGTCGTCGCCGCCGCACCTCCGTTCCGGCTCTCCCGAACTGGTCCCTAGTCCGGCGGCTGGAGGGCCCCTCGTCCGGGATCCTGCTCTGGGGTCCAGCTCCCCTTCCCGGGCTCCTACACCTGTTCCCGGGTCCAGCTCCCCTTCCCGGGCTCCTACACCTGTTCCCAGGTCCAGTCTCCCTCCCCGGGCTCCTACACTTGTCACCACCCCCCCTCGTCGGACCTCGGTTCTCAGGTTCTGCCCCCCTCCCCGGGTCTCGGTGCCCATCCCCACCCCTCCTCGTCGGGCCTCTGTTCCCAGGTCTGGTCCTCCTCCCCGGGCCTCTGTTCCCGTTCCCACCCCCCCTCTCCGGCAGGCCATGTGAGCGGATCGGAGCGTGAGCGGCGCGGGGCGCGGAGCGGGCTGTTTTGACGTGAGCGAGGAGTGGGTTTTAAAATGAGTCGGCGCGACGTCCGGAGCGAGAGTTCTCCTCCGCTCCAATCCACTCCAGGCCGCTCACAGTGGTTTAACACTGTTGATGTAATATATACATGCAGTACAATGCCAAAGCAACAGATGGCGATGTACAAACATGAAGGCCATTTTCAACCAATGAGAAGGGTTCAGGCTTCGTCACTGTAGAGACGCCCACCATAGATATCTATGACGCCCACACTCACTCCTGTTAAAAAAAGTATCGACGCCATTGTTGTTGACGTTAGCTTACATGCTAACGTTAATGGCAGCGACCATAGCATTGTGGCTCGGCTAGCCTATCATCGCTTAATAGAACTAGTGAATGGATAAACAACGTTATTTAACATTGCAGAATGGCTACAATTACAATGCGGCTCAATACAAACAATTGTTAAGGGGCCCAGGGGGTGTAGACTGTTGTAGTTTGAGCTCATTTACACCATGCTCCAAAAAAGAAAAAGAAAAACTGCCGAGCGATCTGGCGCGGGGAGCGCTCGATTCAAGGTGAGTGGGGAGCGAGCGGAGAGCGACTTGGGAGCGGGGTCAACATGAGCGATTAGCGGAGCGGACCAAGCTTTAAAGAGCGAAGAGCGGATTTCTCGGCCGCGCCGATCCGCTCACGTGGCCTGCTCTCCGGGCATCTGCGCCCGTTTTCAACCCCCCTGGCTGCTATGCCCCTCCTGGGTTTTTCGTTCAGCCTCCTGGTCCCTCTTCTTCGGGTCCTCTCCCTGGGTCCTCTCCGGGGTTCCGGCTTCCTCCCTCACCTGCTTATGGACGTTATTTTCGGGGGTCTGGAAGCCCCCCGTTGGGGGGGGGGGATACTGTCATGATCCTAGGCCCGGTCCTGGCTGGACTGGGCAGGATGGTAACATTGGGCAGTGCCCTCCAACTAACAGTGGGCAATGCCCTCCATCCAACATTGGCTCTCTGCCTAACATTGGTCTCCTACCCTCTGGTGGCCATCCGCAGACGGTGCGCTCCAGTACACTGGACATCCTGACTACTGTGTTAACAATAATTAATAGTATGATTAATGTGGTGTCATGGTGTGTACTGTGGACTTTCCCTTCCCTTGTGTGATGTGGGTTACTGTTGGGTTGTCATGAGTTGCTTTTGTGTTTGTCATTGACTGGTGTCTAGGTTGTTGTGTTCTGTGTTGACCAGGTGTTTCTGTTTGTTAATTAGTCGGGGTATTTAGGTGTCTGTCTGTCTCCCCTTCGTTGGGGCGACATTCCTTCCCCGTTTCCTGTCCACGCCGTATTGTGCTGTCATCCTATAGTAAGTGTTAGCGTTTGTTGTTTTGGTCCTATAGTAAGTGTTAGTGTTTGTTGATTTGTTGAGTAGGTGGTTAAGTAGTTTCCGTTGTTCTTTGTATTGCACTGGATTCTACAGTAAACTCTCTCTCCAAACTTCAAACCTCGTCTCTGCCTCCTCAATACCTTACCCTTTCTGCAAAACTGTATTCTACCTACCTCCATCGTAACAATTTATGCCAATTCTATTACACCTTTTGCTACAATAATAAATGATATATTTCAAGCTGTTCAAATTATATTATATCAAAAAGTCACAACAAACTCCCCCCCGATGAGCTCCCAAGCGTCATCATTCTCCTAGTTCCAAGGGGTACAGCAGCTGTACCGGTCTCTTCAGGACCAGATTCTTGGGGAGTTTTAACGAACATGAACGAACCTTTCCGTCCCGTCCTACGAACACCTGTTCAATGCGACCCATTTTCCACATATGCTTTGGCTGTTTGTCTTCGTGCAGTAAAGCCAGGTTGCCCACCTTGAATGTGCTGGGCTTGTTCGATGCTGTGTGTGCTGATCTCAGCTCCATTAAATAATCCTTCTTCCATCGAATCCAGTATCCGTTGATCAGTCTCTGACGGTATTGTAACCGTTTGTTGAGCTTAGCTGCGTCAGCATTAGCGGGGTAATTGGGGGGAGTGGGCAGTGGAGGTAGGGTCGTGAGTCTCTGTCCCACCAAGAAGTGGGCTGGGGTTAGCGGAGCAGGCTCTCCGCACTCTGCGTGTGTGAAGGTGAGGGGTCTTGAGTTGACAACAGCCTCCACTTCAGTAAGCAACGTTTGAAGCTCTTCAAATGTCAAAAACGCTTTTCCTAACACCTTTCTTAAGCACACCTTCACTGACCTCACCATGCGTTCCCACATCCCGCCCCACCAAGCTGCCCGTTCTACTATGTATTTCCAGGTGATCATTTTCCCTGCAAAGAACTCCTGTATCTTCTTATCTTTTATCAAATTATACATAGCTCTCAGATCTTTGTCTGCACGCTTGAATGTTTTTGCGTTGTCTGAATATATCGTGGTACAGATTCCTCGTCGGGCCACAAATCGTCTAAAGGCCAAAAGAAATTAATCTGTGCTGAGGTCTGATACTATTTCTAAATGCACAGCTCTTGTCACTGCACAAGTAAATAAAGCTACATATGCCTTTTTATTCTGGGGCTTTACATATAATGGCCCTGCGAAATCTACACCTGTTACTTCGAACGGCTGGGCCTCTGTCACCCTATCTTTGGGCAAGGGCGCAGTACATTGTTGGCCTGCTTTTAATTTACTTTTTCGACAGACGAGACACTGTTTTATCATTTTCTTCACCAACTGGCGTCCTCTTAATATCCAAAACTGTTCTCTCACCTGTGTCAAGGTGTCTTGTAAACCAGAGTGGAATACATCATTGTGCGCTCTCTTAATGGCCAGCAAGGAGAAGGGGTTAGTCCCGGACAGTATGAGAGGGTGTTTCTGTGCGTAATCCCAGTTGGTTTCCTGAAGCCGTCCTCCGACGCGCAGAAGCCCTTCATTATCCATGAACGGTTTTAGGCTCATTCATTTTGAGCCTCTATGCAATTCTCTTCCATTTAACAAATCTGATTGTTCTTTTGGGAAGCTTTCTGTTTGGGAGAGTTTTGTCCAGTATTTCTCCGCCTCTCTGATTTCCTCTGCGCACAGCGGACCAGTTCTCTTTTTTTTCTTCTGTGTATTGTTTGTAAAACGCAGCATCCACGCCGTGACGCGCAGGACTCGGTTGAGTTTGCTGTGTTTTCCCAGGTCAAATAGCGGGCCCAAACATATACTTGTTTTCTCCTCTTTCACTATCTGGCTTTGCACCACACACTCCTCCAAATGCACTCCTTCATCAATATCTTCTTTTGACGTACTTTTTCCGGTTGGCTCTCTTAACCACTGTGGCCCGTGCCACCACAGAGAGTCATCTTTTAGCGTCTTTACGCTGGAGCCCCGTGTGCCACGATCGGCCGGGTTCTCTGCTCCATGGCAGTGCCCCCAGTTCTCTGGGAGGGTCAGGTTCTGAATTTCGATCACTCGGTTCTGAACGAACGGCTTCCATTGTTTAGCCGTGCCTTTGATCCAATGGAGAGCGATCATTGAGTCTGTCCAATAGTGTGTCTTGATTTCAGGCAGTTTTAATTGTTCACATACAAACTTTCCTAGTCTAGACCCTATCAAAGCTCCCATCAGTTCTAGTCGAGGTAGGGTGATTTTCTTTAATGGAGCAACTTTAGTTTTGGCCGTTATTAGACTAGTGGCGCATTTTCCATCTATATCTGTCGTGCGCAAATAGGCTACTGCACAATAAGCTTTTTCACTCGCATCACAGAATATGTGGATCTCTTTATCTAAAAGCGTGTCGTCAGTATTCTGTAGTTCTGAAGTGTAACTTCTGCTTATGGCTATAGAGCCTAAATCAGGAATTTCAGTGCACCACTGGTTCCATTTTTCGGAGAGGTCATCTGGGAGCTGTGCGTCCCAGTCGAGACCCCGTTCCCAAATTTTTTGGAACAGGCATTTTACCCTAATGCTAAATGGGGATAAAAAACCTATTGGGTCAAAGATTCGTGCTGCGGATTGGAGAACTCCTCTCTTCGTGTTTTTTTTGTCTTTTAAATGTTCAATAAAATCCTTCATTTCAAACACAAAGTCGTCTGTTTCTGTTCTCCATGTCAGCCCTAACACTTTCATTGGCGTTTGGCTTTTGACTTCCACCTGTTCATTTTTCACTTGTTGTGTCCATTCTCTTTGCAGCTCATTTGAATTCGTTTTCCACTTGCACAAATCCATTCCAGCTTCAGACATGATCTCCTTGGCTGTTTGAGTGATTTTTAAAGCCGCCTCTACTGTGTGAGCACCGCAAATATAGTCATCTACGTAGAGACACTCATCTAGGGTTTTTGCGACCTCTGGATATTTATTCTCGTATTTCTTTAGATGATGACGAATTGTGGCTGCTAATAGAAATGGACTGGAGGACACTCCGAATGGAACTCGTGTCATTCTCAGAATGCTGATCTGGTCCATTGACAATGTGTCTCCGGTGGTCCAGAGAAATCTCAGTGCATCTCTGTCCTGTTCGTTTAGAGAGATCTGAAGGAAGGCCTTCGTAATGTCTGACATGAGGGCCACTTTATACTGTCTAAATCTGACTAGAATGCCTAACAGGTCTGGATTTAAATTGGGGCCGGTTTGGAGACACTCGTTAAGAGACCGACAATCTCTTCCATGTGAAGACGCAAATACTACTCTTAATTTTGTAGTTTCTCTTTGATCTCTAATTACAGCATGATGGGGTAAATAGTAAATAGGGTTCTCCAATTGTTTGGACTGCACCTGTTCTACTATTTCTACTATTCCATCGGCTAGGTACTCTTGGATGACGTCATTATATTTATGGTACAGTACGGGGTTACTATGGAATCTTCTTACCAGGTGAGCAAATCTACTCTCAGCTGTGGCGTAGTTATCAGCGATGATCACCTGTTCCTCTCTCCATGGCAACCGAACCTCATATCTCCCGTTCGTGTATTTGATTGACTCCTCGAATTTCAGTAGCGCGTCTGCAGCGTCTGCGCTCTCAGCGCGGCCTTCTTTTGACATGTCAATTCCGAGGGACTCAGTTTCCCAGAAGCTGCGCAACTGTTTTGAAAGCGCTTGCTCCTCTCCCAGGCTCACGAGCAGCACGTCCACGTCTGGCGTCTCTGTGACACACAGCATTGCCGTTGCGACAGTTCCTTGCACTAACCATCCAAACTTGCTTTCGAGCGCAACTAGTGCGTCATCCAGTCTCTCCATTCGTCCAGTGACGATTTTCCAGTAATGATCACCTCCGATCAGGATTCCAAGCTTTTCTGAATCCATTCCCCTCACTGGGGTATCAGCAAGTTGCATTCCTCTTTTGTGCAGCGTTCCTCTCAGTTTCTCACTGGCTGTTGTCAGGTTTGATGACGTGCTCACCAGTGGCGTCTCCAGCAGTTCTAGTTCCACTGCTTGGTTGGTTCGAATATTTCTCAGATACACTCTAACCTTCCTACAGGTTATTCGTTTGGGTACTAGCGAGCCAAATGTGTGCAGGTTCAATACCTCCTCCCCTACTACTGGTAGATCTAGAGCCTTTGAGATATCTTCTCTTATAAAACTGCGTTGGCTACCCCCATCCATAACACACCGCACTATCTGGCTGCGTGTGGGTGTTTCAATCCATACAGTCGCTGTCTGCAGCAGAACTGTGCCTCTTTCTGATGTTGGGACAATTGACACTACAGCATCTGAGGGGTTTTCCCTAACATTACTCTGTGTGCCCTTCTGTCTGGTACACACTGTTCTATGATGCCATATACTATTACACTCCTCGCAGTACATTCCCTGCAATTTGCATTTACTAGAAGTGTGCCTGGCACCTAGACATCTGTAGCATCTGCCCTGTACCTTCAATTTTTCTTTCCTGATCTCAGCAGTGAATTCTGAACAGTCCTTTGATCTGTGATTGCTTTTGTTACAGAATACACATGCTTTTCCATCTTCATTATCAGCTGCGTAAAATGTAGATGTCGATGCTGCGCCCGCGCGTTGGGGCCGCCGACTCCTCCTTTCCCAGACACTGTCTGCGGGTGGAGGTGGAGTCTCCTTTCTCTGTGTCAAGTTCATTGTCCTTTCCCGACTCTCGAGTTCCCTTTGCAGGAATGTCATTAGGTCTTTGACTTTCAATACAGACCCTGTAGCCTGAACACGCGTAAACTCCAGGGTTATCTCTTCGGGAATCATTTTCATGAGAATCGGGCACAGTAGACTTCCATATGAGTCAGATACAACGCCCTGTGCGTCTAAACTCCTCACTTGTATTTCACAGTCATCATACAATCTCCTTAGTGCGTTAATGTTCGTGGCACTCTTTACAGGGGTTAGATTAAGGAGCTTGTTCATGTGTGCGTTTATTATCAAATCTTTACGGCCAAATCTTTCCATCAACATTGCAATTGCATTGTCGTAGTTCTCGTCGGATAAGGATAATCCTGCGACTACGTTTGCGGCCGTGTCTGTCAATAATGACTTCAAATAGCTGAACTTGTCAGCTGAACTCAGGGTGGTGTTATTGTGAATCGACACTTTAAATTGATTCCAAAAGTCTTGCCATCGGCTTATATCACCACTGAATTTTCCAATTATTAATTTCGGAAGTCTGATATGATCCGATCTACTTGATGAGTGTGAGCTCCCTTCGCTCACTCTTCTCTGTCGCTCCTCTTCTGTCTTTATGAGAGAGTCGCGCACCAACCTGTTGATCCGAGTTTTCCTTTTGATTATTCGGTCCATATAGTCCAGAGCCATGGTCACTTCTTCGACCAAGTCCTTCTCCTCCGTCGCTGCTGCAATGTCCCGATCATGTTCATTTAGAGTCGTCTCATTGACGACTAATATTGCTTTACTTTCCTCCAAGTCGGGCAGACATGGGGCCTCTGCTCCTATCTGCTCGTCTATCTTGTTCAGCAACTTGGTTACAGACGTCCTTACTGCTCCTCGGATAGCCTTCAATCTTGTTAGTTCAGTCATTCTTCTTCTTTATCCAATTAGTCCGTCCGTGTAGAATATACTTAAATTCTCCCTGGTTTCGGCACCACTTTTTTTGCACAATAAACTGTTCCAAATCCTCTTCTTATTTAAACACGTATGATTATTCATATTTCACAGTTTTTGTTCTTCATGTTCCATTGACGACCAGGAGGCAGAAATGCAGTTCTCAATTCCATTTCATTTAATTCGTTTCTCCCTTTACAGGTTACTCTAGGCAGAGCAGCAGCGAGGCATAGCTTGTATTCTAACAAACATTCTGTCAACTTCTCCCGAAGGATCAAACACACCCTTTTACAGGTGGCACGCGTCACTAATTAGCGTTCAATTGTGTGGTCTAGGCCTGCGCGCAGCTGACTTCCCACTGGGGGCAAAAATGGTGCGTTACAGAATCTAGTCTATAATGCAATCTAATTCTAAACAATATGATAAACAATTTAAAGTGAATCTCCATTTAGGCTATTATAAATTTTTATGCCAATTCTATTACACCTTTTGCTACAATAATAAATGATATATTTCAAGCTGTTCAAATTATATTATATCAAAAAGTCACAACACAAGACCCCTACGCTCTGCATCTTCTAACTACACACCCTCAAGACCACTACACTCTGCATCTTCTAACTACACACCCTCAAGACCACTACACTCTGCATCTTCTAACTACACACCCTCAAGACCCCTACGCTCTGCATCTTCCATATTTAATCTATCCCTGGCGGAGTCAGTGGTCCCTGCCTGCTTCAAGATGTCTACCATCATCCCTGTACCAAAGAAACCCTCCCCAACATGTCTCAATGACTACAGACCGGTGGCACTCACCTCTGTGGCCATGAACTGTTTTGAGAGGCTGGTCAAGGATCACATTTGTGCCTCCCTCCCCAGTGATATGGACCCTATGCAATTTGCATACAGGCCAAACAGGTCCACTGACGATGCGGTCTCCCAAGTACTGCACAGCACCCTCTCTCACCTAGACCGCCAGAAGGGGGGCTATGTGAGACTGTTGTTCATTGACTACAGCTCAGCGTTCAACACCATAGTCCCCACCAGACTGGTGGACAAGCTGATCGAGCTGGGTCTGAGCTCCGCTCTGAGCGCCTGGATACTGGACTTTCTGAGTGAAAGGCCCCAGGCGGTCAGGGTGGGGGGTCAGACCTCCAACACCATCACCCTGAGCATCGGGTCCCCCCAGGGCTGTGTTCTGAGCCCCCTGCTGTACTCACTATACACACATGACTGTGTGGCCAAATTCAGCTCCAACTCCATAGTGAAGTTTGCGGACGACACAGTGGTGGTGGGGCTGATCTCGGACAACGACGAGAAGGCCTACCGGGAGGAGGTTGAGGTACTGGAACGCTGGTGCCGGGACAACAGCCTGCTCCTGATCATTGGTAAAACCAAGGAGCTGATTGTGGATTATAGGAGAGGACAGCAGGAGACACACACACCACTGAGGATAAACGGGGCTACCGTGGACAGGGTGAGCAGCTTCAAGTACCTGGGGGTCCACATCGCAGAGGACCTGACATGGTCAACACACATAGACTCAGTCGTAAAAAAGGCGAAGCAGCGCCTCTACCACCTGAGACAGTTAACACTTTCACTGCCCAAGCTTAATTCCTTTTTACCTCCTTGAATGCCCAGCACCACTTCAATGTTAACGTTAATATCGTTTAATCTATGTTTTAAATTATGGCTATGTGTCTAATCTGCCCGTCGCTTATCAAAGACTCATTTTCCAGTCAACATTGTTGTAGCAGATTGTTTTTTTATCGCTTCATTTCCGTTTTCTAGCATTTTGAAAAGCACTCGTTTTCATGGAAAAATGAAGACATTCCATGATAATGGCCCTTTACTGGAATATTCTAGAACGTTGTAATTTTTCGGTCTATTTATGAATCGTTTTCAAATAAACGCTAGATTATCGATAGTATATGCACGCTCTGGCCGCAAGCTGGAAATCGATTCTCCTATTTCCTGACCGCTCGCACAGTGAAACAGCCATATCACATAATCACATAAAAGCTTATATCTCCGTGAAAACGAGTCTGATTATCCTAAGACTGGTAACATAGATTCCTTACCTGAGATCAGATGGTATCCAAATGGATTATTCCAATTCCTGATCGCCATTCGAAAAAATCTATCCTTTTATTGATTCACCGTGTATACTGTAAAAACACAAAAGCTCTGAGGCTCACTAGTGGAGCTGATCGACCCCGGCTGCGTGAGTGAGAAGTAAAATGTGGAGTCAGGGATTTTTTTTCTCATTAATTTTCATTGAGTTCAATCCAAAAGGGTGAATTACCATCTGGGAGACGATAGGGGGCGCTTTTTTCACATCTGAGCGCCTGGAGTGGCTGGATTTCCAACGGTAGACTCGGTTGATGAAATATGATTTCAGATCGCTAATTAAAAAAAAACTAGAAAATACGAGAATTCTCGTGAGTGGGCATTCAACCCGCGGGGGGTAAACCCGAGAAAACTCGGGTTGGGCAATCAAAGTGTTAAGGAAGTTCAGAGTATCTGGGAAGATACTCCAGTCCTTCTACTCCGGAGCTGTAGAGAGCATCTTCACTGGAAACATCACTGCCTGGTATGGAAAAAGCACGGCACAGGACAAGAAGGCCCTACAGAGAGTGGTGCGCTCAGCCGAGCGTACCACGGGTATTGCACTACCACCCCTGCAGGTCCTATACAACAAGAGGTGCAAATCCAGAGCCTGCAGAATAATGAAAGACCCTCACCACCCCAACAACAACCTGTTCAAGCTGCTGCGGTCAGGCAAACGCCTGCGAACACCAGCAACTAGGACAGAGAGACTTCGGCTCAGCTTCTTCCCCCAGGCCATCAGAGCCTTGAACACTGAACTCTCCACACACAAGCACACATGAGCACACACACAACACACACACTGTACACGTGTGGTATATTATCTAAATGAAACATGATTTTCCCCTATTCCACTCTACTGGACGGTTGCTGTAAGTGGTAAAAGAAAGGCCTTGATCTGTATTTTTATAATCTCCCCAATTACATAGAATTATATATTGCAAAAGGCTAAAATCATGCTAATATTCAATAGATTATCTTAGGAAAAGTAACTAATCATTACAAATGGATACGCTAAATAACAACAACTAGAATAAGAAATAATGTATTATGGAAGAAGAGGTTACTAAAGTAGGCACAAGAGACCAAAATTACCACATTAGAAGAACTCAAGAAGGCCATATCCGGAATGAAAAACGGCAAAGCTCCGGGAATTGACGGTATCCCATCAGAAATGTACATTTCTTGCTGGGACATATTTGGACCCTTATTACTAAATATGATCTTATACTCAGTCAAAGAGGGAAGCTTCATTGAACACCAAAATACCGCACTCATTTCAGTTCTTCACAAAAAAGACAAAGACCCCACTGAATGCGGTAGTTACCGTCCTTTAAGCCTCCTCGGAACCGATGTCAAACTGTACTCTAAGATATTAGCCATCAGATTGCAAAAGCATATGACGTCTTTAGTTCATCCGGACCAAACAGGCTTCATAAAAGGTCGCCTGATCAATGATAACATAAGGCGAATACTGCACGTACTAGATACAGACAAAGAGGACATCACACCTAAGGCGATACTATCCCTGGATGCTATGAAAGCATTTGACAGGTTGGAATGGTCGTTTCTATGGGCAGTATTGGAAAGGATGGGGTTAGGAAAAGGTTTCATTGATATGATTAAAGTACTATACAAGGACCCATCGGCCAGGATTACAACAGGCACATTCATCTCCGATATCTTTCCGGTATCACGCTCAGCCAGACAAGGTTGCCCTCTTAGTCCCGGACTATTCGATCTATCATTAGAACCTTTAGCACAATTTATAAGACAATCCCAACACATAGAACCAATAGTAATCAAGGGCACACATCATAAAATTAGTTTATATGCGGACGACGTAATATTGTTCATGCAAAACCCCAACAACACATTGCCGCTTATACTCAAGTTGATAGAGAACTTTGGTGATTTATCGGGATTTAAAATAAATTGGCCTAAGTCGGCTTTTCTTCCTCTTAACACCAGTGCAAAAAAAGAGACAACCCTCCCAGGTGCGATACCCATGGTCAAACATTTCAGATGCTTGGGTGTGGAAATATTTCCCACCATAAGACAAACGGTGAAGCACAATTACACAAAAATACAGAACAAAATCAAGGACGACCTGGACAGGTGGGCAAAACTTAAAAACTCAGTACAGGCAAGGGTATCAATAGTTAAGATGGATGTATTACCAAGAATCAATTTCTTCAGCTCAATGCTTCCGTTACCTCCTCCAGAGGGCTACTGGAAAAGATTACAAACCTCCACATACAAATTTATTTGGAATAACAAACCACCTCGCATAAAAAGATCCACCGCACAGAGAAATAAAGCAGACGGTGGCATGGCAGTCCCAGATTTTTTACAATATTTTAATGCCTTCACATTAAGACCATTGAAGAAGATATGGTTTGACCCCGAGGCTTTGGTATCTTGGAGAGAATTAGAAGAAAACATAGTAGCCCCACAGAGATTGAAAGACATAGCATACACTAAACTTTCAATCAAGCATTGTGAGCGAGAATTTGGCCCAATAATAACCCATGCAATCAGGACATGGCGGGAAACACAAAGGAAATTTCCTAACCCTCAAGTATGGCATAATCACACTCCCATATTCAATAACAATGCTCTCTTAATGGGAAAACGACCTATAAGATTCCCTATATGGGAAGAAAGAGGCATACACTCATTAGGGGATATTTTTAATAACAAGGGCCTCTGTAGTTATGTCGAAATATGCATAAAGTTTAACCTCACCGAGTCCACATGGCTTTTTTACATACAGTTACGACTTTGTATGAGATCTCACGGTGTTCCATTACACATACCAATTGAACACCACAGATACCACAAATTTTTCTATGAAAGAGATACATTGGGAGGTTTTGTATCAGGTTTTTATTACCAATTACTAACGTCCTCGTATGAAACCCTTCAACTAGACAATGTCTGGAGGAGGGATATACCAGACCTAGAAAATGACTTTGATTGGCAAGGAGCCTGGGCAAATGTCCGACTTACATCAAGGAACCCGGATCATCAACAAATCAATCTGAACTATATTCACAGGACATACTTGACTCCTATAAGGCTGTGCAAAATGGGGCTTATACAAGACTCCAAATGCTCCCAATGTACAAATGGGGACGAAGGAACATTTATGCACATGTATTGGGACTGCCCACCAGTTAAGGCATTCTGGAAAGATGTGTCCCAACAATTATCAATACTCGTATTTTGGAATATACCTGTACACCCCGCGGTATTGCTATTGAATGATGTTTTTGAGTTTGCAGTGAATCCACAACTAAAAAGATTGGTTTTATCGGGTATCACAGTAGCTAAAAAACTGATCGCATCACGTTGGTTTCAACCGGAAAAAATGTGCCGGAAAGTGTGGTTTCTTACATATCTCGATGTGATATATCAAGAAATATCTACAGCAAGAATTCTGGGGCTCAATGAATCCAAAATGTCAATGTGGTTAGAAGTGGTGGAGAGAATAAAAGCTAGCCTATAATGGTGATGTCTGGTTAGGAGTGAGGGATAATGGAGGTACTATCCAAGAGGGGGTCCGGGAGGGGGGGGTTTGAGCTGGAGCATATGTGTGTAGGGTTTTAGAAAATAGGTATTAGGGGTATATTATATACTAACATTTATATAATTGTAACTTCGCTGGATATACACTGTATACGGTTAAAATGTTATTATTGACTATTTTTGTTTTATCCTGTTTCTGTACTTGCATATATTTTAACCACCTTTACTGAAAGTTTCATTATACATTGTGTGTTGAGTACTGACTTTTAATAAGTTTTGTTTTGCAATAATAAAAAAAATTAAAAAAAAAAAAGAGACCAAAATGGAGCGAAACTGTAGTTAAGTAAAACAGGACACTCACTCTAGCTGATAAGGTAACTTAAGAGCAGATGCTAAAAACAGATTGGAACCACTTTGAATGGGTCCTGTCAGACTGACCTCTGTAGATTGTGACAAATGAGTAAAGTTGCCTTGAAAATGTGCTGAGAAATGCATGGGTACAAGGAGGGGAGTTGGTTTACGACCAGCTTCAAAAGGATAACTTAGGAAGCAGACCAACTGCTAAAAAGCCACATGCAGACACTCAGACACTCCTCCCTTTTAGAATAGGTGGATTTGAATTAAATTCTGTCATTTCACACTAAAAACAGTAATAATTATACAGGAGAACCATATCATTGTTAAGGAAATAATATTCCAGTTAATTTAGAACTAATATTTAAGGCTATTACTAGAGGAAAAACCAAGTTAAACAAAATAGTATGTTTAGAAAATAAGACAGACTGCAAGAGTAAGTTTAGTAGTCTACATCTAGAAAAACAACAACTAAAGTAAAAGCTAAATTGGAATATTCAAATACTCTTGTATTAAACTAAGGACTCAATTAGGATAATTCATGTTTAAACGTACTAGAAAAATGCTGTAAAGACTGAAATAGGATATTTAGATACAACTAGAAAGTATTATCTAGGTTTTAAGACACCAAAAAATAGACAAACTATATTTAAAGCGTCATAAAGAAAACTTCGGTGGCTTAAATTCCAACGGACGCAACCCTCCTTTTTGGAATTAAAATCAAACCCTAGTTTTGGTGTTATCGTGAAACTAGAGACCCAAAATGGCCGCCGACTAGAATTCAATTGGTCAAGAGCAAACCACGCCTCTAGCCCCTGCGTCATCCGACAGGGGACCTGGAGGTGGGGTTTAGGTTTTTTAAACAACCAACCCGCTGGGAGAACACGGACAATCAGGACGGACAATGTGACGGCGGCGGCGTATATCAACAGGCAGGGTGGGACTCGTTCCGCCCGCCTGCTCCGGGTGGCGCGCGAACTGTTGCTATGGGCATCCCGCAGGCTGCGCAGTCTGCGGGCGCTCCACGTTCCTGGTACGGAAAATGTGGCGGCGGATATAATGTCTCGGGGCGGTCCTCGTCGCGACGAGTGGGAACTCCGCCCCGACATAGTCAGACAGATCTGGGATCGGTTCGGGGAGGCCTCGGTAGATCTGTTTGCGTGCCGACGTTCTCACAAGTGCCCCTTGTGGTTCTCGCTCAGTCGAGCGGATCATCCCCCCTTGGGGGTGGATGCCTTCTCGACCTTTCCGTGGCCGCCCGGTCTTCTGTACGCCTTCCCTCCTGTACAGCTGTTGAGTCAGCTGTTGGAGCGGATACGGAGGGAGCGCAGGACGGTGATCCTGGTCGCGCCGGACCGGGGCACGTCGGTGTGGTTCCCGGTCTTAATCCAGCTTCTGGTCGCTCCTCCTTGGGTCATTCCGTGGTCAGCGACGGCCCTCTCGCAGCACAACGGAGTGCTTGTCCAGCCTCCGGTGTTGGGTCAACGCCTGGTGGTGTGGCTGGTGGGTGGGTGAGTCTGGAGAGGATGGATCCCGCAGTGGTTGATACCATCCGGTGTGCGCATGCTCCCTCCACTGTCGCGGTTTACGCGGGCAGGTGGCGTGCGTTCCAAGAATGGTGTAAGGGGGGGGGCTGGGACCCAGTCTCCTGCCCCCTGGATGCTGTTCTGGGTTATCTCCAGTCTCTTCTTGGTAGGCTGTCGGCTTCGACAGTGAGGGTATATGCGGCAGCTATATCCTCCTGTCATGAGGGTTTTGAGGGGACTGTTTTGTTCAGCCACCCTCTTGTGAAGCGTTTCCTGCTTGGCGCTCGACGCGTTAAGCCGGTGCAACGCTCCTTGGCTCCGACTTGGGATCTTCAATTGGTCCTCGGTCGGTTGTCCTTGGCCCCGTTTGAGCCGCTCCAGCAGGCGCCGTTGGGACGGCTGTCTTTCAAGACCGCGTTCCTACTGGCTGTCACTTCCGCTAAACGCGTGGGTGAGCTCTGTGCTCTCTCGGTACGTCCAGAGTGCCTGTCTTTTCGGACCGATTGCGGTGCCACTCTGCGACCTAATCCTGCTTTCGTGCCTAAGAATATCCGGAGTTCCTTCCGCTCCCGGGATATTGTGGTTCAGGCTTTTCGTCCTCCTCCTCACACTAGTGAGTTAGATGCGGGCCTTCACCTGTCATGTCCAGTCCGTGCTTTGGGGTTTTACCTCAGCCGTACTCAGGACTTCAGGGTTACCGACCAGCTTTTTGTCTGTTACGGTGGGGCTCGTGCTGGTAAGGCACTGTCGAAGCAGCGCCTGTCCCATTGGTTGTGCGAGGGTATTGCCCTCTGCTACACGTTGGCTGGGCAGGATCCCCCTGGGGGCGTCAGGGCGCACTCCACTCGTGGGGTGGCTGCCTCTGCCGCTCTCCTGGGTGGGGCCTCGGTGGAGGACATCTGTGCTGCAGCTTCATGGTCCTCACCGGGCCCCTTTGTAAGGTTTTACCTCATGGACATGACCGGGGGTTCTGTCTCCCAGGCGGTTCTGGGGTCTGTGGCCTTTCCTGCTTCCCGTCCTTTGGTCGGGTAGCAGGAGTGTATGGGTATGGGCCGCAGTGTGTTGAGTCACACGTGGTTCCGCCTGTACGGTGTGTTCAAGGGGTTCTGGCTCCCTCTTGTTCGCATTCAGGTGGAGTTGACTGCGCCCCCCCTTCGTTAGGAAGGATGGGGTGACAGGGCTCCCCGCACCCCTTGATGTGGGCTTACGGGTCCTCAGGGGGTACATCTGTCGGGTCTCGCGCCCGCTCTTCCCCATTATCTCGTAAGGCTCAGAGCGGGACGCGATGCAATACGAAATATAACGATAGGTTATGTAGATAACCTAGTTATATTAGTATTGGCTAAGCGTCCCGCTCTGCGCGCCCTGAGTTCCCTCTTGAGGGGTCTTTTCCTGGGACGGGTTTTTGGCGAGGAAGGGTGTTTCATGACCAGAGTCATGGTTATATGGGTGGTACCACCATAAGGGGCGGGGCCCCATACAGGTGGGGTGCATGTGTTTTTTGTTCGTGGGAGATACATTAGGTATCACAGGAGATAGAAGTATCTCGTAAGGCTCAGAGCGGGACGCTTAGCCAATACTAATATAACTAGGTTATCTACATAACCTATCGTTCTATGGGGTTCAAGGTTCAGAGTTCTGTATGAATTATTTCAATAACTGTTATTATTCGGGATAATAAGCCACGAAAGGTAAAGCTTTTGACAAATATTGAAAGGCAGTTCGTTTATCTTCCCTATTGTTAACATGTAGGAACAATTAGATCTGAAATTAGTTTCAAAACGGTTGCACTGTGGGGAAAATTAAAAAGTACAGTAGATTACAGTAGATTTCATTATCTGTTCGTATGCACGCCTGGTGATACTAAATCCAAATTGAACTCGGGCATTTGAAAGATAATATATGTATATATATATAAATGTGCGAATTGGCTATAATAAGGTCATTTATAAGCCTGCTATTCTATATTCGATAATAATATTTCAAATTGCATTGGTCCGGATGGGAGAATTCAGTACAGTATCTACAGAACCTTCTGTTTAATCATCTTCCCTTTATTAATTTCCTTAGATTTTTTGTACACATGATCTCAAGAAGGTACTGAACGAGATCAGTGGCAGTTTTTAATGTTTGGTCATTATTAGCATGGTGTTATTCACTGTCAAAGATGCAAAGAAAAATCATAATTCATATTCTCCTTTGTTTCATCACAATTTAAGCAAGCCTAGTAATAGACACAATATTTCTGCCACTGTGAATACATTCCCTGAGGCCCATAGATGTCCCAAGAATATGCAAATGATCCTTGTAGAAGTGGAGCAACATTCCATTTACCTAGGTATATATTTTAGGCGTATTTTCTGAAAATATTCCACGGGTGGAAGAGGTTAATCAATATCTGAAATAATGTATATATGTATTTTTTTTTCTTTAAGCTAACCTTCTTACTGTCTTTTACTATTATGTACTTTGCTACTATGTTTATACTACTTACTATGTACTATGCCTATACCAATACCTACTCTGCTAGTACTATGCACTCAAAGTGTAGCACTCCAGCACTCGACACTGCCAGACGAACAACGCCACTTAGCCCTCCTGCTCAGTGTGCGATCCATATCAGGATCTTTGGGGGAGCGGGGGGGGGGGGGGGGGGGGGGGGGGGTTGGTCAGGCGCAAAAAAAAAAATCAGAGCGTTTCCCTGAGTCTCGCAACTGCCGTGAGAGAGAGAGAGAGAGAGAGAGACGCCCGCCCGCGGAGGGAGAGAGAGAGAGAGAGAGAGAGAGAGAGAGAGAGAGAGAGAGAGAGAGAGGGGGGGGGGGGGAGAGACGCCCGCGAGAGAGAGAGAGACGCCCGCGGAAAGAGAGAGAGAGAGAGAAAGAGAGAGAGAGAGAGAGAGAGTCCAGCTCACTGCACTGCCGCGGAGAGAGAGAGAGAGGGAGAGAGAGACTCCAGCTCACTGCCGCGGAGAGAATTACATTTGTTTTTCTTGCAGTTTTATTAAAAGTCACTCCTCATCTCCAGTAGTAAAAAAATGCAACATTATCGCCACCGACCTGTCCTGTCCTGATGGTCTGCCCAATTCTCAAAATCTGCATGTCACAGAAGTAGTGCCCGCAGCAAGTTGCTTCGTCTTCTTTGTAAAATCAAAATTGGTTAGAAAAACTTTCGACATTATCCTGGATGTGTCTATTTGTGCCTGCAGAGTGCAGACTGCAGTGCAGCGCCGCCACGCTCCGAATGGTGAACGCAAGAATAGCATGCATGTTCCATGCGTATTACGAGTAGGGTATATCTGCAGTGCCGCCCGCAACCTATTGTCTATTACGGTGAATTTGTGCGGAAATCATTTATACATCAAAATAGCATTTATTTTCAGTAATTTAGAGACCCCCCAAAGATTCACAAATCATGTATTCAGGTGAGCTGATGTCTGATCTAAGGGAGCCATGGCTCACCGAGCTCCCCTCCTGGATCGCACCCTGCTCCTGCTGACAAACTGTAATTGGCTTTGGATAAAAGAGTCAGGTAATGTAATTCATAATTGATGTCGGCGGCAGCCACCTCTCTCTCTCTCAATCTCACAGTGGAGCGCTGATGTTTAACCCTTTCACTGCCACACGACAGACGGTTAGCCCTTTACTATCACACAACCGACGGCGATGCTCCATCATTAGCATCATTAGCTCCGCATCCGCATGTATTGTCACAGTGAAAGGGTTAACCGGCTGTCGTGTGGCAGTGAAAGGGTTAAGCCCTTCTAAAGGTAAATAATAATAATAATAACTTTATTTGTACAGCACCGTTCATACGGGGGATTGCAGTTCAAAGTGCTTTACATCAGTAGGAAATAAGACATACGTGGAAAACAAGCAGCAAGAGCAAAGCATGAAGTGGGATAAAATAATGCAGATCTATTAATCAAATCATAGGAGAACCTCAGTCACGTTCCTCTTACCTCTGTAATCTGTTACAAAACATGATAAAGGTCATAGTATGCACCCAGCGGATATAGTGGCAATAATAATAATAATAATAATAATAATAATAATAATAATAATAGCAAGGGTAAAATATAAAATCACCGTTTTTCACATTAGGATCTAACATCCCAACAGGCTACCTTGTTTATGGTTTGATTCAGTGTTAGTAGAATATAAAAGACATGAATGATGAAATGAGCACATAGAGTGCAGACATACTATAAAATCACAGTTAATGTATAGTGCAATAAAATAGTTCTGGATTACTGTTACTGTACAGTTCAAAGTCATATTTACCTTCTGTTTGGTATATCCACAGTTTAAAACCTGACAGTCTTCCGTCCTGTTTGATACCCACTTTGACCCCTCGAACCCCCCACTCAGGGCAAACCTCCCTCTCAGGGCGCGGTTCCCTCTCTCAGTAATGACACGCTGCACCGAGACAGCCGTGACGTTTACAGGCCACACATCAAGGAGTCTACCCGCCGGTGAGGATGACAGATAGGGGACAGATTCCTTTATCATGGCATCCCATTGTAGTGTCAGATGTGTTAAATGCGTTTGGTGGGACAAAAGACGGGCCTGTGCTCTCGCTGCGATGAACTCATGATCGAACTCGATAGCCTCGGGAGCAGATCTGTCAAAAGAGCACCACGCGCTGCCGGTATTCCGACGCACGGCACGGAAAGGTCAAAGATCTGGTGTAGCGCCTCACGTTTTCTCGTGTCGTTGTCACCTGATTAGTGTTACTGTCATTATTAGAAGACTTTACTTGTCATGCAGATGAGCACACAATATGCGAGATGGGGGCGACACACAGGAACACACACACACACATGCATTGGGTCTCTCTGCGCTTGACCCATCCCGTCGTCCTCCCCCCCCAAGGGCAGCCGGGGGCAGACGTGGGCCAAGTGCTCCTGTCCATCTTCGTCAGGAACGCGAGAGCGTTATAGCGATCTGTTCTACACGGTTTTTCCATTGGGTTATTATCTCTTTTTCTGGAGGGGAGACCCTTGCGAGCACAGAGGGGGAGAACATGCTAACTCCACACAGAACGGCCCGGGAGATACCCCACCTGGGTACCTGGCAACCCGGTAACCTGGTCCCCAAGCGGGAATCAAACCCATGACCTTCTTGCTGTGAGGCGACAGTGTTAACGCAGCGCGGTGGTGTAGTTGTTAACACTGTCGCCTCGCAGCAAGAAGGTTGTGGGTTCGATTACCGCTTGGGAACCAGGTGGCCGTGTTACCAGGTACCCAGGTGGGGAGTTCTCCCCGTGCTCGCAAGGGTTTCCCCTCCCGATAAGATTAAAAGGGATTGCTCACTTGGGACATGCTTTGTTCATGTTAAGAATGTCATCTTTGCTATGATTTGCCATGACCATTTACTATGACACTTGATCGGCTGAATTAAAATGTCACATTGGCGACATCACTGGTTACACAATCCACGTTTGCCACAGCGAGTACAATTTGTTCTCCTACTCGGCTTTTGAATGACATTATCTCATCGATGAATTGAGCAGGAATCCTGGGATGCTGTGAACATCCGGAGCAAAATCATATAACGGGTAGTATCGGACAAGCAATCTAATAATTGATCAAATAGACGTGCTGTATACTGTACGTATGTATCACTGTGTGTCAGTGGCTTATTGTATAGGTTACCCTTCCTATCCGTCATTTGTCTGATGAACTTGTATTTCAGTCAAATAAATTATCGGGAGCTGTAATCTAGTGTGCAGACATTCAAATAGGCTGATCCACCAAGCACCGCTAACCGTGCTTCATGGACAATTATACTGGTTGCTAAGAAAGCTCCTCGTGGTAATCAGGCTCTCAGCCTTCTTCTCAATGTCACTCTCACTATATTAGAGAAAATCCTTTAAGCCAGCTCACATGCTGGTCCCTGTTGTATAAAAGCCATATGAGCCTCCTGAGCGACTAGTGATGCCTCAGCGCTACTGTATCAGAGTCAAGATTCAAGAGATTTATTACGTCACATACAGTACATACACGAGACATGTAGTGAAATGAAGGTGGCCATGCCCGCCTCGATTGTGCAAAAAAATACAAATAATAACGGAATAAAATAGAATATATAATAGATAGACATGATAAAAGGTACTAAGATAAAATACTATACAATGCTAAGCTTATGAATTAAAGGTAATGAGTCGTATATACACTACTATACAATATAATTTTTTACAATATACAGTTATGCTATATGTAACTATACTACAGTATACTAACTATACTATACAAAAACATACATTTATGTTTTTTAAAGTGACCTTTGCTTTTTCCTAAAGTGACCTGTAGTGTGTTTGTGTGTGTGAGAGTGCAGGATGTGTGTGTGTGTTCATGTGTGCTTGTCTCGACAGAGAGTAGAGGGAGTTTGCCTTCCTAAACGAACTATGTCCTCCAAACTACATCCACTCCTGCACGTCAAGGCATACGGGACGAGGAGCAGGACTCGTTTCGTTTTACAGAGACTGTTTCTCCACCAACACGTGACCACTGTATCGTTTCCTTCGTTTGAAATACTATCGACTAAAATTGGACTCTCAAATTCTTTTGACAGTATTTTAATCTACCGCCCCCCCTGGTAAGAAGAATGGCTCTTTTTTAGCCGACTTTGGTGACTTTTTAGCGTCTATCATCCGCTACGAGAGAATCCTTTTGTGTGGGGATTTTAACATACATATAAATGACTGTTGAGACAAGTTTGCTAAGGATTTCCTAAATGTTACCACCCGGGCAACAAACACGTTGTGCGGCTGCGCTCGGGCAGGCGTTTCAGCGTCATGCCCACCCGGACTAACAGACTGAAGTTTAGTTTTTATCCCAGGCCCTGGGCCATATGTGCACTAAACTCAGCAACATTTTAAAACAGTCTGCACCCCCCCCCCCCCCCCCCCCACGCACACACAACATTAAGGGATAGTGCAATTATCTTTTACACCCCCCTGTTTATATTAATGTTATTTATGCCTTACTCCTGTTTTTATATTTAATACTGTGTTTAGGACTGTGTTTTTATATTTTTACTAGCACCTGCATTTTAAATTTCGTTGTAACAACTGTAACAATGACGATCTATTCTATTCTATTCATGTTACAGAGTCTTTTGATTTCACCCAACATGTATCGGTTCCTACGCATAGTAAAGGCAACACTTTGGATCTCGTGTTTACAATCGGTTTGAATCAGCAATGTCACTACTGAGGATGTATCCGTTTCCGATCATAAATGTGTACTGTTTAACGTGTCTTTCTCTCGTACTCTGCGAAAGCGAGTAAAAACCTTGCACATCCTAAGTGGCTCAGCGGTGGAAAGCGAAGGTTATCCTATAACCCTAGTTATGGGAATACGGGCTGAGCGTCCCACTCCACCTATGAGCACGCTAGGTGCTATGGACAACGAATATATCCCATAGGTGGAGCGGAACGCTCAGACAGTGATGAAACATAACCTTGTACTGTAGCTGTCCTTGACAGCAATGTGTCGGTGTCGCACAATGACGATGTAGACTCTTTAGTCAACGCGTTTAACGCATACTGCGCCGCCATTTTAAATGATGTTGCTCCCCTGGTGATGCGCAATGTTCCATCAGTCAATACCTCCCCCTGGCTAACTGAAGACATCCGTAAACTGACACGGCAATGTCACAAAATTGTGGAAAGCCACCAATCTCCAGGTCCACCGTCTCTATTTGAAAGAACTCTTATCTGAGCTTTAATGAAATGATTGAGAACACCGGGGCTGTTTACTTCTCAAACGTAATCTCCTCTAGCCAGCACAACCCCAGAGGGCTTTTTAAAACCACCAGCCACATTGTCATGGCCCGTTTTGGCCCCAATTTTATTTGCCCTTTATATGCTCCCCTTAGGACTTATAATTAGCTGTTTTAACGATGTTTCATATCACTGCTACGCAGATGATATTCAGCAGAGCTGGACATGGCTATCCATGCTTTTATTTCATTAGATTAGATTCTTTAATGACCACCCAGCCAGGCTGGTGGAATTTGTTTTCAGTGCAATTACAGCATTGTTCCAACATAGAACATCACTTACAATTAGGGATGTCCGATATTATCGGCCTACCAATATTGGCATTAAAATGTGATATCGGAAATTATCGGTAGGCTATCGGTTTTCAAAAAAAAATTAAGATTTTTTTTTTTACATTTATTTAACCTTTATTTACCCAGGCAAGCAAGTAAGAACAAATTCTGATTTTATTTATTGTCAAAAGTATGCATAATGTTGTGTTAATTCCACAACAAGAGATATGTAATGTTAATTACCTGAAATTATTCCGTTTTTGGGGGGGGAACCCTACATATATCGGTATCGGTTGATATCGGTATCGGAAATTAAGAGTTGGACAATATCGGTATATCGGTATCGGTAAAAAAGCCAATATCGAACATCCATACTTACAATACATACATACTACATGCAGTTAAATACATAGATACATAATTACAAACAGGGCTGGACTGGGACCAAAAATCGGCCCTGGCATTTTTGGCCCAGACCAGCCCACCATAATCGGTCGGACACCACCCACCAGTACACCATCCTTGCGGTCCCCTTAAATATGCGTACCTACTGTACTATTCCCCCAACCCACTACAAAGCTGGGTAGTAAGTGCCATGGACAAGTGTATCAGTGCAAGTGGACCAGTGTACTCACTCGCTCTTGGCTGAATCTTGTTTTGGGTGGTGATGTAAAAACACCTGCATCATAGCAGGCTCAGGATGGGCAAAGTAGTCTATAGCCTGTTCATCCCTGCCTCTCTCCTCCACAACCTGGCTTGACTAGACATAATGAGAGAGAGATGATTACAATTAACTGGTACATTCAGGTCCAGAATTGTTGGAATTCCCTGACAAAGATGTGCAAAAAGCTGTACAATTTAAACAATACCATACTGGTAATGAGCAAATAGTTGTTTATTCAATGAATGCATGAGCTGTTCCATCTTATTTCATTTGATACTAACTACTCAGTTCATACAGATTTCAAGTATTCAAATATCAATGATGAATATTGCATAAGGTTTACACAGTTAATAGTTCAAGTTTCTTTAATAGTTGTCATACAGAAGTACAGAATACTTTTGTACAAAATGCTTCTTACTGTTGCGCTCCAGAGACTGTGCAAGACAAGATAAGTATGAAATAAAAACATAGTAAAATTAGAAGTAAAAAAAAGAGGTCACAGTGTTCAGTTTAGACATATGTACAATGTTCGATGCAGAATAGACGTAGTTACCATACAATATACAATACTGTGCAGTGTACTAATATACAATACTATATAGTGCAAGGCAGAAATGGAGAAATGGGACGAGGTGCAATTTAGGTACAATTCACAGTAGGTGTACGAGTTGTAGTGCAAATCCTTTATCAATAAATATAAAGTGTAAGTGTGTTTGTGTGATCTAAAGTGTGGAGAGTGGGTGCTGCAGTGTGTTGTTTGTTTGAGTGAGTGTGTGCGTGTGGGTGTGTGTGCTGTGTGCATTTGATGGTTGTTGCATAGTGATTATTGTTCGTTTAGCGATTATTGTTCGTTTAGCAGCCTGATGGCCTGGGGATAGAAGCTTCTTCTGAGTCTTTCTGTGCTCGCCTTAAGACTCCGGTATCGCTTGCCTGACCGCAGCAGTTCAAAGAGGCAGTTGTTCGGGTGGCTCGAGTCCTTAATAATTCTCTTAGCCTTCCCCTTGCACCGCTTGTTGTAAATGTTCTGGAGGGTGGGAAGCCCCCCTCCAATTGTGCGTTCGGCTGAACGTGTCACTCTTTGTAGTCTGCTACGGTCTTGTGCAGTGCTATTCCCAAACCAGGAGGTGATGTTGCCGGTCAGGATGCTCTCTATTGTAGATGAGTAGAAGTTCCTAAGGATCTTCTGACTGACTTGGAACTTCCTTAGGCGCCTGAGGAAGTAGAGGCGTTGTCGTGCCTTCTTCACAACACTGTCAATGTGTGTGGTCCATGTCAAGTCCTCGGATATGTGGGCTCCGAGGTACTTGAAACTGTTCACTCTCTCAACCGGTGCCCCGTCGATGCTGAGGGGGCTGTAGTCCTTGACCCCCGACCTCCTGAAGTCCACAATCATCTCTTTTGTTTTGCTGACGTTCAGGGAGAGGCAGTTCTCCTGACACCACTGTGACAGGTTCTCTACCTCTTCCAGGTAGGCCCTTTCGTCGTTGGCAGAGATCAGGCCCACCACTACTGTGTCATCAGCAAATTTGATGATGGTGTTGTTGTTCCGCTGTGCTACGCAGTCATGTGTGTACAGGGAGTAGAGGAGGGGGCTCAGAACACAGCCCTGGGGGGCCCCTATGTTGAGCGTGATGGATGAGGAGGTGCAGTTGCCGGCTCTTACCACCTGGGGTCTGCCCGTCAGGAAGTCCAAGACCCACTGGCACAGGTCATAGTTCAAGCCCAGGTCCCTGAGCTTGGTTATGAGTTTGGAGGGGACTATGGTATTGAATGCTGAGCTGTAGTCGATGAACAGCATTCTCACATAGTTCCCCTGCCTCTTGTCCAGGTGTGATGCTGCTGTGTGCAGCACATGGGCTATGGCGTCCTCCGTGGACCTGTTGGGGCGATATGCAAATTGCAGAGGGTCCAGGTTGATGGGGAGGGAGGAACAGATGTAGCCCTTCACTAGCTTCTCAAAGCACTTCATGGCTATGGAGGTGAGGGCTACAGGGCGGTAGTCGTTGAGGCAAGCGGGCGTAGATTTTTTGGGTACAGGGATGATGGTGGACTTCTTCAGACAGGTGGGGATGACAGCCTGTTCCAAGGACAGGTTGAAGATGTCAGTGAATACCGGGGCCAGTTGGTCGGCACAGACTTTTAGGACGCGGCCGGGGATGCTGTCCGGTCCTGCTGCCTTCCTGATATTCACTTTTTTAAAGATCCGTCTCACCTCATGCTCTGTTACCCTGAACACTGAGTCTCCATCAGCAGACCCCCCCCCCCCATTGCCGTGGTTTGTAGGCTGGTGTTGTTATTCACAGCCTCAAACCTCGCATAGAAGGAATTGAGATCATTTGCTAAGGAGATGTCACTGTTCAGTTTGAGGGGGGTGCCTTTGTAGTCTGTCATTGTTCTGAGGCCCTGCCACATGCCTCTAGAGTCAGCCTGTTCAAACTGAAGTTCAACTTTATCCCTGTAACGCCGTTTTGCCTCTATTACTGCTCTCCTGACGTTGTATCTTGCCATCTTGTGTTCTTCCATGTTGCCTGTCACCAGCCCGGTGTTGTATGCTGATGTGCGCACTTTCAGAGCCTCACAGATGGATTTGTCTACCCAGGGCTTTTGATTTGGGTAGATTTTAATTTTGGTGGAGGGGATTGTTTCTTCTACCTGAGTACAGACATAGTCAATCACCGTTTCGGTGTATTCATTAATATTGGCTGTGTTATCACGGAATACACTCCAGTCTGTGCATTCCAGTACAGCTTGGAGTGACTCCTCTGACGTCACGGCCCAACGCTTAACCTCTCGCGAGACCACCGGCGTTCGCTTGAGACTTTGTTTGTACTTTGGCAAAAGAAATATTGCGGCGTGATCGCTTTTACCGAATAGATCACCTTCTTGTTTTATATTCATGTTCAGAGAGGAGTAATAGTTAGATATTTGTATGTGATTTATATGACAATTAAATCAATGGTGTGCTTGTTTGTTTGGGGAGTTTGACCTACAGTTAATGTGCCTACCACATGAAGGTGCATGATCAATGGACAGCACAAAAACAATTTGTGTAGGTGGAGACTAGAGCTACCACAGATAGTAATACGTTATAAGAGTAAGTAATCCATACCATATATATCCTAATAGTTACCTTATTATCATACTTGGCTGAAAATAAACTTTGCTGCCTGTTGTGAATGTGTTTTTCCCCTGTAGGCTAATACATAAGTAGGCATACATTTTTGCAGTTGAGCAAACATTTGCAGTTGAGTAGACTATACTGTATGTGCTGTGTTTTTATGTCTTCCATCAAGGACCACCTTGGAAATAAGTGTTTTAATTAATGTTTTTATAGGTGATATCCTCAGGAATACAAATTGGTCATGATCATTTGTTTTTATGATTTTGTTAGGGATTTCCTATCCCTCGTGAATTCTTAATTGATTTGCCAGTGGGCCAGTCGGCCGAAAGACGAAGCGGAAGACAGAGTATTTCTCAAACGGAGCTTTTATTCAGAAGAGAAGAAGACAGACAGTCACACAGGGTGTGTGTGTGTGTGTGTGTGTGTGTGTGTGTGTGTGTGTGTGTGTGTGTGTGTGTGTGTGTGTGTGTGTGTGTGTGTGTTGAAAGGAAGGATTTTGCATGTATAACTGCCAGAGAGAGAGAGTGAACTAGGATTTTGCATGTTCTGCTACATGATTTTGCATGTGTGTGAGGAGGGAGCCGGCCCTTGGAGAGAGACACAGAGAGCAGTGTGGCACAGACATCAAATATTACCAGGAATCAATGAACAAATCTATCAATTCCCCCTTTTGACGTTAAAAAACGTCAACACACAGTTCATTGATCTGTATCCGTCGATTGTCACCTCATTACATGCATCACATCCAATACCAGACGGGATAATCAACACCAGGAGAGCAGAGAGAGAGATAGAGGGAGGGGAGAAAGCGGGAGAGAGAGAGAGAGAGAAGAAAGAGAGAAACACAATTCTGGCAACTTAACAGAAGATACAGTAACCCCGTTGGACCCCCCTTACTCCGGTGGGAACTTTAACCCGGGGACTCTAACCCCTTTTTTAGGACTTTAACCTCACCTAACCCAGAGGAACCCCCCCTCTATTTACAGTGCACCCCTGGTCCCGTCTTCTAGGGGACGTGGGTCTCCTCCTGAGCTGGTTCCCGTTCCAGGGTGCGGTCCCCTAGGCAAACGTGCCTCCTCCGGTCCGCCGCCTTCCCAGTGTCTCAGACTGTCCTCTCCACCTCTCGCCGGCCGGCCCACCATCACTCCAACTCAGCTCAGTGTCACTCCTGCTGTCGCTTCCCCCGTTCTAGTCGTGGACGAACTGCGTGTCGTAGACGACGATCAGCGGTGATTGATCTGCGGTGCCAGCGGTGCCTGGCTGCGGTGTTCCTCTCCGGTGCTGCGGTGGTCATCTCCGGCCTCTCGCACAGCTGCCATCTCCTCCGGTCGCCTCTCATCCTGGCCCGTCTGTCCTTCGTCTCCTCCTGCCTGTCATCCGGTCGTCTGGTGGTCTGGTCACGGACGTCTGAGGGGCTGCTGGTATCTCACCCCTGGTTCAGACGCGCTGCAGACAGCTGGTAGTGACTGCTGGATCCTCTGCACCGTCTCCTCCTCCTCCGTGTCCCCATTCCGTCCTTGGTTGCGGCTGGCCCACATCAATTCTCACTGGAACCTCCATTTGTTAGGGATTTCCTATCCCTCGTGAATTCTTAATTGATTTGCCAGTGGGCCAGTCGGCCGAAAGACGAAGCGGACGTAGACAGAGTATTTCTCAAACGGAGCTTTTATTCAGAAGAGCAGAAGACAGACAGTCACCCCGCGCGGGCACATCACCAGTAGACAACAGAGAGCAGGAGACAAGAGAGAACAGAATGTCCATATTACATGTCACTTTATACACTCTTAGAAAGGGGAGGGGTGTGTGTGTGTGTGTGTGTGTGTGTGTGTGTGTGTGTGTGTGTGTGTGTGTGTGTGTGTGTGTGTGTTGAAAGGAAGGATTTTGCATGTATAACTGCCAGAGAGAGAGAGTGAACTAGGATTTTGCATGTTCTGCTACATGATTTTGCATGTGTGTGAGGAGGGAGCCGGCCCTTGGAGAGAGACACAGAGAGCAGTGTGGCACAGACATCAAATATTACCAGGAATCAATGAACAAATCTATCAATTTCCAAATAAAAATCTAATCAAATAAAAAAATGACCGCCGGCCACTAGGGGGCAGCGTCTCGTTAGTAGTGCTGACCAGTTTATGGACCTAGGTCACTCACAGTAACGTGGGCTTAGCTTAGCCAACGCGATGCTGGCCAAATAACGTTATCATTCATATTATTATCGACATCTTCATGGCAGTGATGGCACACACAAACTACCTCAGGCTCCTCCTTACTGTCCCTCCTCGGCCCTGTCTGTCGCTCACAGCTGCTGTGTCTCTGCCTGGCTGCTACCTGAGGCTGTTGCTGCTGCTGCTGCACTACTGTCGCTCTAAGCCGCATCTGTTCTTCTCACACGAGAAACAGGTGAGAAATGAGGGGGGGGGGCTTATTAAGAGATGTGATTGGGCGGCAGGCCAGCATAATGGGCCGTTGTTCCAGCCTAGTGCGGGGGGGGGGGGGCTTAGTAAGAGATGTGATTATTGGGCCAGCCCAGTGTCAGTTAGTACCAAATGGGCCGCTGTCCCAGGCTAGTAGTGGGCCGGTCGTTGACCAAACTTTATTTAAATTTTTTATAAATCAATTATAGCGTCGGCCCACCGGGAAAATGTCCAGATTACCAGTCCAGCCCACGGCCAGGGGCGTAGCTGTAGATCCTGGGCCCCATGAAAGAATGTATTTGTAGGCCCCCAGAGAATGCGAGCGCGCGTAAGCGAGCGAGATAATTTTTTTTTGGCCATTTATTTATTGATCAAAACGCATAATATGTTTTTTACTAGGGCTGGGCGATATGGCCAAAAACGTTATCGCGATAAAATTATTTAATTATTTTCATATAACTCGATATCGATAATTATCGTCGATATAATGTCTGTCAAGTTTAATTAACTTCTTATACCCGGCGGCGATGGACGGGCTATTGATAGCATAGATATATATAATAGACTTGTTTTGCTGCTGCGAATGTCTCGAGTCGAGTTGATGTCGTCATCAGTCCGCGCACGTTAGCAGTTAGCCGAGTATCTCATGACAATGTAATAAATATGACCCTAAAATACTCTCTTCCGCCCCAATATATTGAAACAACGTCCACTGTATACCCCACACTACTATAAACGTGGCCTCAGAATTCACGCCACACACATACTCGGCACGTAAATATATAAAATCGCGCCGTGCAAGCTAGTTATCCTAGCCAGCCTGTTGTTTCTAAGCGGTGTATTCCATGACAATGTACTAAATATGACACTAAAATACTCTCTTCCGCCACAATACATTGCAACGACGTCCACTGTATACCCCACACTACTATAAACGTGGCCTCAGAATTCACGCCACACACCCACTCGGCAAGTAAATATATAAAACAGCGCCGTGCAAGCTAATTAGCCTAGCAAGCCTTGTTGTTGAGTCCTACCTCTGGGTCTCCTTCCGGGTCTCCTTCGCTCTCGGCCATCTCCTTCACTGATTGGTTGTTAGTGCGTGTGCTCATATCCAAGCTTGGAAAATCGATATATCGAAACTTTGCGACCACGTTTCATGTTTATTTCGAGGAAATAATTTATCGCGATAGTTATCGTTATCGTTTTATCGCCCAGCCCTAGTTTTTACCTATACATTCGGATCAGCAGTTCAGCACCTGCACTGTTGGTGGGTGAGCCTAGTAAAGGATGTCGCATTGCGTTCATCTTCAATGAATGGACCAATGCAATAGTCTACCAAAGTCCCCCCCCCCCGCTCTCTATATATCTCTCACACACACACACACACACACACACACACACACACACACACACACACACACACACACACACACACTTCAGAAACAAACATAGTATCAATGAGAGCATCAATAATACACCTGAGTGATGTCTAGTAAAAAAAAAAAAAAATTGGGCCCCCACCCCAGTGCTGGGCCCTTGGAATCATCCTAAACTACCCCCCCCCAGCTACGCCCCTGCCCACGGCACTGCTGTTTTGTCACAAGCGCACGCATGCTTTGAACAAGTAACGTTAGTTCAAAGCAAAGCCACCTGTATGTCCCCTGGGCAGAAGCGACCAAGTAGTGCTGTAGCGATGCAGGGGGGAGTACCGTTGCCAAACATCAGACATTTTCAACTCCCGACTGTACATTAATATTGTGATATTTCTATAAAACTTTTTTTTTTTATAATTTATTTATTCATTTTTTTTATAGTTACAAATAGTTACCGAGGTCCAGACCTTGGTGACCTCATAGCTGGCTACGGCCATGGGTGTAATTTATTTGTTTGTTTTTTATTGCAATGTCTATTTATTGATTGCCGTTTGTATGAGTTGTTTTTGAGGGCAAATGAGTTTCCCCACTGGGATTAATAAAGCCGTCTAATCTAATCTAATATGTCCCCCAGTGATGTCATCAGAAGACACTGAATCTTTGCGTTAATTACAGATCAATAAAATTATATAGATAAAAAAGTCTATAGCCTCAATAGGTGACCAAGAATAAACAATATGTGTTCTGAGCCCCCTCCTCTACTCCCTGTACACACATGACTGCATAGCACAGCGGAACAACAACACCATCATCAAATTTGCTGATGACACAGTAGTGGTGGGCCTGATCTCTGCCAACGACGAAAGGGCCTACCTGGAAGAGGTAGAGAACCTGTCACAGTGGTGTCAGGAGAACTGCCTCTCCCTGAACGTCAGCAAAACAAAAGAGATGATTGTGGACTTCAGGAGGTCGGGGGTCAAGGACTACAGCCCCCTCAGCATCGACGGGGCACCAGTTGAGAGAGTGAACAGTTTCAAGTACCTCGGAGCCCACATATCCGAGGACTTGACATGGACCACACACATTGACAGTGTTGTGAAGAAGGCACGACAACGCCTCTACTTCCTCAGGCGCCTAAGGAAGTTCCAAGTCAGTCAGAAGATCCTTAGGAACTTCTACTCATGTACAATAGAGAGCATCCTGACCGGCAACATCACCTCCTGGTTTGGGAATAGCACTGCACAAGACCGTAGCAGACTACAAAGAGTGACACGTTCAGCCGAACGCACAATTAGAGGGGGGCTTCCCACCCTCCAGAACATTTACAACAAGCGGTGCAAGGGGAAGGCTAAGAGAATTATTAAGGACTCGAGCCACCCGAACAACTGCCTCTTTGAACTGCTGCCGTCAGGCAAGCGATACCGGAGTCTTATGGCGAGCACAGAAAGACTCAGAAGGAGCTTCTATCCCCAGGCCATCAGGCTGCTAAACGAAAATAATCGCTAAACGAACAATAATCACTATGCAACAACCATCAAATGCACACAGCACACACACCCACACGCACACACTCACTCAAACAAACAACACACTGCAGCACCCACTCTCCACACTTTAGATCACACAAACACACTTACACTTTATATTTATTGATAAAGGATTTGCACTACAACTCGTACACCTACTGTGAATTGTACCTAAACTGCACCTCGTCCATTTATGCCTTGCACTATATTGTATTGTATATTAGTACACTGCACAGTATTGTATATTGTATGGTAACTACGTCTACGAACATTGTACATATGTCAAAACTGAACACTGTGACCTCTTTTTTTACTTCTAATTTTTACTATGTTTTTATTTCATACTTATCTTGTCATGCACAGTCTCTGGAGCGCAACAGTAAGAAGCATTTTGTACAAAAGTATTCTGTACTTCTGTATGACAACTATTAAAGAAACTTGAAACTTGAAACTTGGAGTCGAGGAGAAGGTACAATGCCCATGTTCATGGTGACAATGAACCATGTCACCAAAGACCAAACTCTGCACCGTGGGAGATCGGGGTTTCTGCTCATCCGCTCCCAGTCTGTGGAACCACAGACTGTAGAACACTCTCCCTGACCACCTGAGAGCACCACAGACTGTAGAACACTATCTCTGACCACCTGAGAGCACCACAGACTGTAGAACACTATCTCTGACCACCTGAGAGCACCACAGACTGTGGAACACTCTCCCTGACCACCTGAGAGCACCACAGACTGTAGAACACTCTCCCTGACCACCTGAGAGCACCACAGACTGTAGAACACTCTCCCTGACCACCTGAAAGCACCACAGACTGTAGAACACTCTCCCTGACCACCTGAGCGCACCACAGACTGTAGAACACTCTCACTGACCACCTGAGAGCACCACAGACTGTGGAACACTCTCCCTGACCACCTGAGAGCACCACAGACTGTAGAACACTCTCCCTGACCACCTGAGAGCACCACAGACTGTAGAACACTCTCCCTGACCACCTGAGAGCACCACAGACTGTAGAACACTCTCCCTGACCACCTGAGAGCACCACAGTCTGTAGAACGCTCTCCCTGACCACCTGAGAGCACCACAGACTGTAGAACACTCTCCCTGACCACCTGAGAGCACCACAGACTGTGGAACGCTCTCCCTGACCACCTGAGAGCACCACAGACTGTGGAACACTCTCCCTGACCACCTGAGAGCACCACAGACTGTGGAACACTCTCCCTGACCACCTGAGAGCACCACAGACTGTGGAACACTCTCCATGACCACCTAAGAGCACCACAGACTGTGGAACACTCTCCCTGACCACCTTAGAGCACCACAGTCTGTAGAACACTCTCCCTGACCACCTGAGAGCACCACAGACTGTAGAACACTCTCCCTGACCACCTGAGAGCACCACAGACTGTAGAACACTCTCCCTGACCACCTGAGAGCACCACAGACTATAGAACACTCTCCCTGACCACCTGAGAGCACCACACACTGTGGAACACTCTCCCTGACCACCTGAGAGCACCACAGTCTGTAGAACACTCTCTCTGACCACCTGAGAGCACCACAGACTGTAGAACACTCTCCCTGACCACCTGAGAGCACCACAGACTGTGGAACACTCTCCCTGACCACCTGAGAGCACCACAGACTGTAGAACACTCTCCCTGACCACCTGAGAGCACCACAGACTGTAGAACACTATCTCTGACCACCTGAGAGCACCACAGACTGTGGAACACTCTCCCTGACCACCTGAGAGCACCACAGACTGTAGAACACTCTCCCTGACCACCTGAGAGCACCACAGACTGTAGAACACTCTCCCTGACCACCTGAGAGCACCACAGACTGTAGAACACTCTCCCTGACCACCTGAAAGCACCACAGACTGTAGAACACTCTCCCTGACCACCTGAGCGCACCACAGACTGTAGAACACTCTCACTGACCACCTGAGAGCACCACAGACTGTGGAACACTCTCCCTGACCACCTGAGAGCACCACAGACTGTAGAACACTCTCCCTGACCACCTGAGAGCACCACAGACTGTAGAACACTCTCCCTGACCACCTGAGAGCACCACACACTGTGGAACACTCTCCCTGACCACCTGAGAGCACCACAGTCTGTAGAACGCTCTCTCTGACCACCTGAGAGCACCACAGACTGTGGAACACTCTCCCTGACCACCTGAGAGCACCACAGACTGTAGAACACTCTCCCTGACCACCTGAGAGCACCACAGACTGTAGAGCACTCTCCCTGACCACCTGAGAGCACCACAGACTGTGGAACACTCTCCCTGACCACCTGAGAGCACCACAGACTGTAGAACACTCTCCCTGACCACCTGAGAGCACCACAGACTGTAGAACACTCTCCCTGATCACCTGAGAGCACCACAGACTGTAGAACACTCTCCCTGACCACCTGAGAGCACCAGACTGTGGAACACTCTCCCTGACCACCTGAGAGCACCACAGACTGTAGAACACTCTCACTGACCACCTGAGAGCACCACAGTCTGTGGATGCTTTTAAAAAGGGCCTCAAAACTCATCTTTTTAATAGTGCCTCTTGACAACATACTGCCAGAGACATAATGAGGACACGGAGCCTGTGGTGTGGTAGGAATCCCATAACACTGAAGATGGCAGCAACAAATAAACTACTCTCCCTCTCCATGAGATCTGCCAAGACCTGGAACTCCATTCCAAGTTACATCCGCAATATAGAAACCCACAGATCATTCAAACACACTTTCAAAACATGGTTAAGAAATAACTACACATGTCAACACAACAGCCCTGCAGAACTCTAACCCCATATGCCTGCCTGTACCTAATATGTAGAATTATTGTGTGTTTGTACATTGTCTGTCTGTACATGTCTGATGTAAATATTTTGCATGATGTGTTTTTAACCGGTTCTTAATTACCTGTATGTCATATATGTTATGCTGTCTTTTTTTAGAGGCTTTTAACACCAGGCCCAGGGACAACTGTTGAACATTAGCTTTGGCTTAACACTGTCTCACACATTTACTGTATGTTCATTAATGTGTGCTGTCCCTGTTCAAATCAAGTTTAAACTGGAACTGAAACTCACTACAAAACAAACATATTCAGAGAAAATAACTAAATGCGATTGGATTTGATCAGTAAAATGATAAGTTTGCCGCCATGCTCTGGTGAAGATCTGCTGATAGACTTCAGGATCGCTGTGAAGCTTACTTACTTATTGTAGATTTGTGTATATTTTTACTGTATATTTTATATTAGAATGTATATACATAAGATAGGAAATGTAAATCCCGGAGCGTATTTTATTATTAGGCTTATTTTATTCCTTAGTCTTAGGCTTATTTTTTTATTATTATTCGTGACTAATTGTTTTGTCTACCTAAATGTTTACTGTGAGCGATTTGTAGTGCCGAATTTCCCTCGGGATGATTAAAGTATTTCTATTTCTATTCTATTCTATAAGCCACATACATACAGCTAATGAATGGTCTTTGTGTACAGAGTGTGATGTAATTATTTCACCTTGCTATGTGACAATTAGAAGCCCACTCATTAATTGACTACAGCGATTCACCACCATGTCTGCACTGCTGTCATAATCACAGCGAGAGCGTACTTCACCCCTCCTCCTTCTCCCCTCACATTCACCACACACTCCTCTTCATCCTCCCTTCCATCCACCACGCACTCCTCTTCATCCTCCCTTCCATCCACCACGGAAGCCTCACACCCTTTTATGGTCAGCACCCCTTCACCTCCCGTCACTCAACCCAGCTGCACCTCATCCCCTGATTCACACGCTGTCAGGCACCTCACTCCTCACAGCTGTATCCCATCCCCTGATGATGAGGACCCTACTTCAACCGGACGACGCTGACCAGAAGTCGTCGTGGTGTTAGTATCATTACCTAGGTACAACGCCTCAGTCTGAAGACCTGCTAGGCATCCCCGTGTGATTATTCCCTGTTCTAACTTTCCTCTCTTGTGCCCAGGACCTCCATGCCAGCGTGTCCCTGTCTGGACCCCCTGGAGCTTACCAAGGAGTTCCTGCTCACTCTCACCCGTGTCTTCCGTCTGCAGTAGCACTGGAGTGCGCCTGCCCCCGTTATCCCCCTATTCATACCTGTTGTACATTTCTGGATGTAATTCTTGCCTACTTGGGAATACCATTAAGCTCTGCTTAAAACCCATTCTCACAGAACACCACGACCAAGATGTCAGAACCAGCTGCACTCGAGACCGAGGATGAGGAGGACACACGTCCATCACGTAAAAGGAAGTTTCAGAGGCAGTCCGTGAGTATTATCGGCGACCAGACTGCTCGGGTAGACCAACTCGCTCACTCGTTGGATGAAATCATTGCTCAGCTTACCGCTCTCACTCACGGCTCTGTGGAGCGAGACAGACTATACGGCCGTTTCGAGGCATACGTCACGGCTCAGCAAGCCCCGCCAGACTCCCCACCCACTGCTGCGATTCCCCCGCACAGGGAGCCCCACGTCCCCGCGCCGGAGCGTTATGACGGGAGCGTCTCCAAATGTCGAGCCTTTATCTTTCAGTGTTCGCTAGTTTTCTGGCAACAATCACACACCTTCCAAAGCGAGAGGTCTAAAGTCAGCTTAAAACCCATTCTCACAACTGCAGGGGTTGGCTTTCAGTAACAGTGCAGCTGTTCTGCCGTCCTTGCTTTGCCTGAGACCTGAACAGAACCTTTCCATGTTCATTTAAAGAATATTTATTTATGTCCACATAAAGACAAAGTCTAAAGGACACAAATATTATCAGTGCAATTGGACATTGTGGGCTATTCTGTTACATTCGTGCCCAAATTGGCAATGGCAACCAAAGTTACACACACACACACACACACACACACACACACACACACACACACACACACACACACACACACACACACACACACACACACAGAGACACACATCACACACACAGGCGCTAAGTTGTGACCTGGTACTTCCTCGACCAAGGACTAATAATTTAAAACCCACAGTGCGCTATAGAGCCATATTCAACTGGGACAAGCTACCATAGTCTCCACAAAGCAAGCAGATAATAAATGGATGTAGTATGATGTAGTAAGATGTGATTAACTAACTACTTTATGTTTTTTATTCGATTGTATTTATTTTCTTGTTTTAATTGTATTGCTAATTACATTCTGTATTTGTTCTGTTGTATTATTTTATTGCGAGGACCCCAGGAAGACGATAGCGGTAATTAATTGGACAGTTAATGATGATCCTATTAAAACAAACAAACAAACATACACACACACACCCTTCAACACACCTCTCCATTTAGGCCGTGGTGGAAGAAGTACACAGTTCCTTTACTTAAGTAAAAGTAGAAATACCCAGATAAATAAGTACTCTGGTAAAAGTAAAAGTCCTCCATTCAAATTCTACTTAAGTATTTGTTATTGAATTTACTTAAAAGTACGCATTCTACATGACGTTTGTGTATTCCAGTGCTTGGGAGCATTCAATCCTCGATCCATTGACCTCTATAGGTTATGTTAACACTTTGAGCGCCACGCCTGGTTTTCCGTTTTACCGGCTGAATGCCACCATCGGCGCCAATGTTAACGTTAATATCGCCTAATCTATGTTTTAAATTATGGCTATGTGTCTAATCTGCCCATCGCATTATCAAAGACTATTTTCCAGTCAGTGCTGTCAAGGCAGATTGTTTTTTTATCGCGTCGTTTCCGTTTCAGAGCAGTTAGAAAAGCCCCCGTTTTGATATAAAAAACAGCTCATTCTGGAGCATTCTATGAAAATCGTCTTTTAGTGGAATATTCCACAACGTTGATATTCGTCTGCCTTTTTATGAATCGTTTTCAAATAAACGCTAGATGATCAATATTATACGTGCACGCAAGGACATTACGGCCGCGCACGGATAATCGCTCCGTTGATTTCCTCACGGACTTTTACAGTGAAACCGAAAGAAGACATTTCACAAAACAGCTTATAACTTCATCAAACTTACTCTGATTATCCTAACACTGATAACATAGAGTCCTTACCTGACATCAGATGGTATCCAACTGGTATATTCCAATTCCTGATCACCATTCGAAAAAATCGATACGTGTATGGATCCAACGCGATACTGTAGATCTCCATGATCAGCGGGGATCTGAGGTTCCAGAATGAACTGTGGTAACCCCGACTGGATCAGTGAACTGGAAAATGTGGAGTACCGGATTTTTTTCCCCATTCATTTTCATTGAGTCCATTCCAAAATCACTTATGTCATCTGGGAGACGACAGGGGGCGCTTTTTTCCACAGTGATCGCCGGCGCCGCTCGGCTATACTCGGGTAGGCTCGGGTGATGCAATAATTTTTCAGATCGCTAAAAAAATAAAATAAAAAAATTCAGAGAAATCTCGTGAGTGGCTAGCAACCACCTATAAAAAAACCTGAGAAATCTTGTGAGTGGCACTCAAAGTGTTAAAGGTATGTGGTCCAGTTATGCTGCTCTGATTATGTCCGTTGTAAAAGTCTATCATCTTTATACCTTTCTGCCATGTTTTCTATGCAAAATATTTTTCTTCAAAGTAAATAGTAACTGATGGGTTCAGATAAATGTAGTGGAGTAAAAAGTATAAAGTTCCCTAAAATGGAAATACTCACACAAAGTACAAGTAGCTCGAAATTTTACTTGAGTAAAAAATACTTAGTTACTTTCCACCACTGCATTTGGGTGTGACTCATGATGCTTTTTCTTTATATCGAGCACCTCAAAGGACCAACCCGTCGAGTTCACCCTCCAACATTATGAATTGAAAAAGGGGGAGCCTGGGCACCCAAGTGGCGACCCATGTAACACGCTGCGTCGCGAAGCGGCCGACCCGGGTTTGATTCCCTTTGCCGAATGTCTTGCCCCCGCTCTGTCTCCCGTTCTTTCTCTCTCTCTCTACCGGACTGCCCGGTAGTACAAACAAATGAAAATCGACCAAAAACATAATTAAAATAAATAAATTAATAAAAAATGGGGGACCCTGATGTAAACAAGACAATAGTCTTTCTCTGGTCTGCATCCCCTTGACAATTGTGTGTATTGAGCTGTACTGTACTGTACCCATTCTGCAATCTGTTAATAAAAATGTATTTAATCAATCAATCAATCAATCAATCAATCAACCGACCTCTTTGTTGGGCTGCTTGGCGCTGGAGGTCACAGAGTTGGCCTCTGAGAGGGCGGAGAAGGACCGGGGCCTGGTGGTGGTGTCCGGTCCTGGGGGTAAGGCGACGGCCTCCTTACCCAGCGCCCCGTAGACGGGACCGTGGGAGCCGAGCAGCCGGAGCGCGCTGGGGGGCGGGGGGTCGGAGGGCGTGACCTTGCCCAGGGGCGTCTCCGGGATGCTGAGGAGGTGAATGGTGAGGAAGATGCCCCACGTTGTGGCGGAGAAGAAGTAGATGACCTGGTACTCGGAGCCCAGGAGCTGCCCGAGCGCTGAGTGGCCCCAGTCCATGGCCCCCACCAGGTAGCCAAACGCCCCGCCCAGACCTGGGAGACCAAGCAGAGGGGCGAGAGAGGGTCAGCAGCATGCCACGTTTCAAGTTTCAAGCTTCGTTTTATTTGTCACACATGAGGTACAGTCAAAATACTTAAGGACCCACACCACCCTGGCAACAAACACCTCATACGGCTGCGCTCGGGCAGGCGTTTCAGCGTCATGCCCACCCGGACTAACAGACTCAAGTTAAGTTTTTATCCCATGGCCATACGTGCACTAAACTCAGCTAAAATTTAAGGCAAACAATCTCTGCCCAGTCAGTTTCTCAGACCATCATTTTGTAATAGCACAGCTGGCCATATCATCAGGGCCTCATCACTCAGCATACTGGAAATTCAATGTAAAGCTTTTACAAGATGCCACCTTTTGCTTGAGTTTCCAGGAGTTTTGGGAGAGGTGGAGGCAGAGAGAGGGAGAGTTTGAGTCTCTGAGGCAATGGTGGGATACCGGCAAAGCGCACATAAGGCTTTTTTGTCAGCAGTACACTGCTTTCTCCTCAGCTGAGTACAGGAGGGCCCTGGAGGCTCTGGAGCAGAGCATACGGCAGGTGGAGGTTGAGCTGGTGGGGGGTGACAGTGGGGGGCTACGGGAGAATCTGTCAGAGCTACGCAGGGACTTGGGGGTTTTCCTCCAGGACAGAGCAAGGGGTGCGCTTGTGAGGGCTAGGTTCACCATGCTGAGAGAGATGGATGCTCCTAGTTCTTTTTTCTTTGGCCTGGAAAGGAAAAAAATTGAGGAAAAACAAATGCACTGTCTGCGTTTACCCAATGGACACGTCACGTCTGTGATCGGGGAGATGCGGGCAGAGGCTGTGCGGTTTTATTCTGTGTTGTATGGTGCTGAACAATGTGACCCTGTGTCTACGGACACATTACTGAGGGATCTCCCTCGTCTCTCTCAGGAACAGAGGACTGAACTGGACAGTCCTTTAACGTTTGGGGAGCTGTCGAAGGCAGTCTCCCAGATGACTCCTGGTCGTGCCCCAGGGGTAGATGGTCTGCCTGTGGACTTTTACAAAGGATTCTGGGACACTATTGGACAGGATCTTTTTCGTGTCTTGCGCGAATGCATTGAGGTGGGGGAGCTGCCGTTGAGCTGCCAGCGGGCAGTTCTGGCTCTACTGCCGAAGAAGGGGGACCTCAGTGAGCTCAAGCACTGGAGACCTGTAGCGATTCTTTCAGCGGATTACAAGTTGGTTGCAAAGTGCCTGGCCAACAGGCTTAACATGCACCTTGAGTCTGTGGTGCACCAGGACCAGTCATATGGTGTGCCTGGGTGTTCAATGACAGACAATTTGTTTTTAATAAAGGACATGTTGGACCTGTCAAGGCAACACAATATGAACTTTGGAGTCATCTCTCTTGATCAAGAGAAGGCGTTTGACAGGGTGGACCATGGGTATCTGTATAATGTTCTTGCTGGGTTTGGGTTTGGGGAGAGTTTTATGTCAATTGTAAAAATGTTATACAATGGGGCCTCCTGTCTGATAAAAGTGGGTGGGGGCCTGAGCAGGCCAGTCCAGGTGGGGAGGGGGATCCGCCAGGGCTGCCCACTGTCGGGTCAGCTCTACACTTTGGCCATTGAGCCTTTTCTGTGTTTGTTGAGGAAGAGGTTGAAGGGTGTGGGTTCACCCGAGTTGGGGATCGACAGGCCAATATGTCTGTCTGCCTACGCGGATGACTTGACCATCTTTGTCAGGGATGGGGAGGATGTAAGAGCCATAAAGAATAGCCTCGAGGTGTATGCGAGAGCAGCTTCAGCGAGGGTGAACTGGGGTAAGAGTGAGGCACTGCAGTGTGGGGCATGGAGGGGCCTGACATTACCACAGTTACTGGGGGGGCTACAGTGGGGTGTGAATGGGCTCAAGCTTTTAGGGGTATATCTGGGATCAGAGGGGTGGGTCAGTAAAAATTGGGAGGGAGTAGCACAGTCAATGGTGGCTAGGTTGTCAAGGTGGAAGTGGCTGCTAGCGCAGATATCCTATAGAGGGAGGGTGCTCATAGTGAATAACCTGGTGGCTTCATCCCTGTGGCATCAGCTGGCTGTTCTTAACCCCCCCAGAGGCTTCCTGGCAGACATCCAGAGGAAGCTGGTGGATTTTTTCTGGTTCGGACATCACTGGCTGAGGGCCGCAGTCCTTTATTTGCCGGTTCAGGAAGGAGGACAAGGCCTTATCGACCTAGAGAGCAGGATGAATGCTTTCAGGAGGATAGCGCATGGGGTGTTGGCAACGAATCGGTTCCTGGCTCGGGTGGATCCAGGGGTGGGTGATGGGTGCCCCTTTTGTGGAGTATCTGAGACTGTAACCCATGTTTTCCTAAAGTGTCAAAGGGTTAATAGGGTGTTGTGGTTCCTAAAAGGGTTGTGTGTGAAGCTGGGGGTGATGTTCTGTGTGGAGAGTTTCATCCTTGGCCAAATGTATTCATTACGTAACAAGGTTGTGAGCGTTTTACTGAATTTTGTTTACGGGCAGGCTAAGTTAGCCATTTGGCTGACCCGTAGGAATATGATCAAGGGCGTTGGTCCTACGGAATTGGTGCCTATGCTGAGGGGTATGATTTCTGCACGCCTTAGATTAGAGTTCATTGGAATAACAAAGGAACAAAGGGCCTTTGTGTTCCAGGTGTGAATTAGTCTAGTGACATTGACATTGACATCACATTGCATTCTGGGAAGGAGTGTAGTTCCCTTATCATTTAGCTGAATTCAGTGAATTCTCTTCAGATCCTCTTGCTGCAAATTGGTAAGGATTGTACCAGAATGTTTCATAGGACATTGATTAAAAACTATCGGCTCGAATTTTACAATTGATGGCTTATTTCGAAGGTATGAACCGGTAGTTTCATATTATGTAAAAATATATACCTTAACAATTGTGTGTATTGAGCTGTACTGTATTGTACCCATTCTGCAATCTGTTAATAACATTTTCAATCAATCAATCAACTCCCGGTCGCTATGATTCGTTTTGGACTTTTGCCGATTTATGAAACGTAAATATATTACTTATAACATAAATAATAACATTATGTACCTTTTTTTCCTGTGGTTGATTAGTACTTTGTTTACATTTTCTGATGAGACCATGTTGGCTGTTGATATTAGCAGACAGGAAGTACACTTTGAATATCTATGTCCGTGAGTTGAAAGTGGCAGCTGAGATATAACCACATCAACAGTGTAGAGAATATACATCCGATATAACCACATCAACAGTGTAGAGAATATACATCAGATATAACCACATCAACAGTGTAGAGAATATACATCCGATATAACCACATCAACAGTGTAGAGAATATATATTATATATCAGATATAACCACATCAACAGTGTAGAGAATATACATCAGATATAACCACATCAACAGTGTAGATAATATACATCCGATATAACCACATCAACAGTGTAGAGAATATACATCAGACATAACTTCCCCTGCACTCGTGCAGAGAGTAGAAGCTGGTCACACGCTTTTGTTGTTATGACTGTTTGACGCGCACACACACACACACACACACACGCATGCGTGCACGCACACAAATACATGTGCGGTGACGCATGCTAACCTCTGGGAACCATAAAATGTAAACACGGGTCAAATCTGATCATATAATGTGTGAAGCTTTGACGTAAATGGATTTGAGGCTCTACCATCACATGTATTTATATATATATATTTCTGTTGGTTCTGCGATACCCTTTTCTGTGTCAGACCCCAGCGTGTGCAATTTCACGCACGAGGCCCCACCACTGACATGTTGGCCGTGCAGCGATTGGAGCTCATCCTCCGCCTGCCAGACCTGCAGGCTGAAGGGAAGGGAATCCATGAATTCCAGGGGTGTAAAGGACTTTTACTTTCAAACGTTTTTACTTTTACTTTTTAATACTTAAGTACATTTAAAAATAGACACTTTTTTTTTCACTTTTACTCAAGTGTGTTTTTAGCCAGATATTCAGACTTTTACTTGAGTACGATTTTGAGACGGTACCCATACTTTCACTTAAGTATCATTTCTGGGTACTTTTTACACCCCTGATGAATTCCATCATCTATGTATTTTCTTCCAGCTCCCATAATGACGTGTCCTTGTTATACAACATTGGTATTCAGACGTGACGTCTTCCTTCTTTTTCTTTTTTTATTCTGACGTGACGACCCTTCCTTCTTGTTTAGTGTCCTTGTTATAGAACGCTGGTATTCTGACGTGACGACCCTTCCTTCTTGTTTAGTGTCCTTGTTATAGAACGCTGGTATTCTGACGTGACGACCCTTCCTTCTTGTTTAGTGTCCTTGTTATAGAACGCTGGTATTCTGACGTGACGACCCTTCCTTCTTGTTTAGTGTCCTTGTTATAGAACGCTGGTATTCTGACGTGACGACCCTTCCTTCTTGTTTAGTGTCCTTGTTATAGAACGCTGGTATTCTGACGTGACGACCCTTCCTTCTTGTTTAGTGTCCTTGTTATAGAACGCTGGTATTCTGACGTGACGACCCTTCCTTCTTGTTTAGTGTCCTTGTTATAGAACGCTGGTATTCTGACGTGACGACCCTTCCTTCTTTTATAGTGTCCTTGTTATAGAACGCTGGTATTCTGACGTGACGACCCTTCCTTCTTGTTTAGTGTCCTTGTTATAGAACGCTGGTATTCTGACGTGACGACCCTTCCTTCTTGTTTAGTGTCCTTGTTATAGAACGCTGGTATTCTGACGTGACGACCCTTCCTTCTTGTTTAGTGTCCTTGTTATAGAACGCTGGTATTCTGACGTGACGACCCTTCCTTCTTGTTTAGTGTCCTTGTTATAGAACGCTGGTATTCTGACGTGGCGAGCCATCACAGACGGTGGGCGAATGCCCCACAAGGTGTTAATCACCAGCCTGTCAATCATTTAAAACTGGGCCTTTCATCAGGCCTCAACTTCAAATTGAAAGTCTTTCTTTTTCTCAGTAAAGAAAGTGTTAACAGGAGAAAAAGAGGACGAAGATGGAGGCAGAGAAGGCCATGTTCTTCCAGCAGGAGGCCGGTGTCTTGATTGTCCCACACCTTGTGACCCGTATCATTCTCCAGTTCCCCCAGCAGTCTTCACAGCTCAGTGAGCTCTGTGACGCTGACGGACTGCAAAACGCCACCCGTCTTTATCGCTCCATCTGTTGCTAAGAAGTTAACTTCCTGCCATCGCCTTCCTCTAATGAATTTACCTAATGCGTCACTGCATGTGTAAACGACGGCCATCATAATTATCCAACAGCGGCTTCGTGGAGGTGCACGTTTTAACGACAGGCAATTATGCAATTATGCCACATCAATGTGGAACACCCTACCCACATTCAAAACCGGGAGGCTGCAATTAAGAAACTGGCCCCCGTAAATGTCCAAACCCCCCCACCCCCACCCCCTCCTAATGTACAGTCTCCTTCCCATCGTATGTATATCTTTTCTGTTAGGATCTCTGGGTAACAGTACTGTATATTTGCACATCATATATGTCACAAATGTAACCGTACCTGTATGTCATGATGAATTGAAAATGGGGGACCCTGATGTAAACAAGACAAACGTCTTTCTCTGGTCTGCATCCCCTTAACAATTGTGTGTATTGAGCCATACTGTATTGTACCCCATTCGGCAATCTGTTAAATAAAGTTTTCATTCATTCATTCATTCATTCATTCATTCATTCATTCATTCATTCATTCATTCATTCATTCATTCATTCATTCATGCGGGGGATTCATTGGGATTCCGTTGCTCGGGAACAGTGTATTTCCTGACAGTTATTGCGTCTCTCTCTCTCTCTCTCTCTCTCTCTCTCTCTCTCTCTCCTAGTTATTGCGTCAGCGACAACATGGCCGACAGGGAGTGGACTCAGGTCATGGTTGTTGTCGTGGTTTTGAAACGGGAAGTGTGGGGGGGTTTCCTTTCACATTTCCTACCATGACTATATCGTTTTAAAACCAACTGCACCCGCAAGCACTGTGATTGGCCCACATCATGCCTTGAGGACCAAACGCAGTGCATTTCTGCTGCCGTTTTTACCTCAAGGAAACTATAGGGGGGTGTAGTGGTTACTTCCTGGTCTATAGGGAGGTGTAGTGGTTACTTCCTGGTCTATAGGGAGGTGTAGTGGTTACTTCCTGGTCTATAGGGAGGTGTAGTGGTTACTTCCTGGTCTATATGGAGGTGTAGTGGTTACTTCCTGGTCTATAGGGAGGTGTAGTGGTTACTTCCTGGTCTATAGGGAGGTGTAGTGGTTACTTCCTGGTCTATATGGAGGTGTAGTGGTTACTTCCTGGTCTATAGGGAGGTGTAGTGGTTACTTCCTGGTCTATAGGGAGGTGTAGTGGTTACTTCCTGGTCTACAGGGAGGTGTAGTGGTTACTTCCTGGTCTATAGGGAGGTGTATAGGTTACTTCCTGGTCTATAGGGAGGTGTAGTGGTTACTTCCTGGTCTATAGGGAGGTGTAGTGGTTACTTCCTGGTCTATAGGGAGGTGTAGTGGTTACTTCCTAGTCTATAGGGAGGTGTAGTGGTTACTTCCTGGTCTATAGGGAGGTGTAGTGGTTACTTCCTGGTCTATAGGGAGGTGTAGTGGTTACTTCCTGGTCTATAGGGAGGTGTAGTGGTTACTTCCTGGTCTATAGGGAGGTGTAGTGGTTACTTCCTGGTCTATAGGGAGGTGTAGGGGTTACTTCCTGGTCTATAGGGAAGTGTAGTGGTTACTTCCTGGTCTATATGGAGGTGTAGTGGTTACTTCCTGGTCTATAGGGAGGTGTAGTGGTTACTTCCTGGTCTATAGGGAGGTGTAGTGGTTACTTCCTGGTCTATAGGGAGGTGTAGTGGTTACTTCCTGGTCTATAGAGGGGTGTAGTGGTTACTTCCTGGTCTATAGGGAGGTGTAGTGGTTACTTCCTGGTCTACAGGGAGGTGTAGTGGTTACTTCCTGGTCTATAGGGAGGTGTAGGGGTTACTTCCTGGTCTATAGGGAAGTGTAGTGGTTACTTCCTGGTCTATAGGGAGGTGTGCGTCTATACTTTTCGTAGCCGCATTTCTGCAGGACGCTCTCTGATTGGCCGACGCCAGTTTCTACACTGGTTAGGCTTAGGCACTCTTTCGAAGTAGGTTAAGGTTAGAGTTTGTCTTAGAGCGTGACGGCAAGTTCTTTCGACGGTTAAGCTTAGGCACTCTTTCGAAGTTGGTTAAGGTTAGAGTTTGTCTTAGAGCATGGCGATAGAACGCCAGGTAGTTTGCAGGCTGTTCGATGCGGAAATGGGCAAAGACACAGCTCGTCACGCGATTGGGCAAACATGTCAGTGGCCAATCAGAGAGCGTCAGTCAGTGGCCAATCAGAGAGCGTCCTGCAGAAATGCGGCTACGGAAAGTATAGACGCGGGAGGTGTAGTGGTTACTTCCTGGTCTATAGGGAGGTGTAGTGGTTACTTCCTGGTCTATAGGGAGGTGTAGTGGTTACTTCCTGGTCTATAGGGAGGTGTAGTGGTTACTTCCTGGTCTATAGGGAGGTGTAGTGGTTACTTCCTGGTCTATAGGGAGGTGTAGTGGTTACTTCCTGGTCTATATGGAGGTGTAGTGGTTACTTCCTGGTCTATAGGGAGGTGTAGTGGTTACTTCCTGGTCTATAGGGAGGTGTAGTGGTTACTTCCTGGTCTATAGGGAGGTGTAGTGGTTACTTCCTGGTCTATAGGGAGGTGTAGTGGTTACTTCCTGGTCTATATGGAGGTGTAGTGGTTACTTCCTGGTCTATAGGGAGGTGTAGTGGTTACTTCCTGGTCTATAGGGAGGTGTAGTGGTTACGTCATTGTTGTTTCCGGCCGGTCCACCTCGCTTGAAATCGCCATGTATTTCCAATGGACACATTTCTAAATGGTCTTGTTTAAAACAAATAAAGCATGAACATTGGCACGGTGTACCGCTTTCTGTGTTGTGTGTATTCATCCACAATCTATAGCTCAAAATGAAACAATTCGCAATTAATCATAAAATAATTACATATAATTGTATTTCAACCGAAAATGGTTAAACAATAATGTTAGCGGGGCGGCTGGGTGGCGTAGCCGAGATTGCGCTCGTCACCAATGCAAGAGACTCCGGTCTCGAATCCCGGTGTCAGCATTGCCTCGGGCCAGTCGTCATACTATCTCAATTGGCAGAGCCAGCGGGTGGAAGTCGATGGGTGGGGATTGGACATTGTGGACAGCGACCCCTACAGGTCAGTTGGGTGACGCCTGCACAGCAGAAACAGGAAGTATCGGGGGCAGCGTGAGCCTCCCACGCGTTACTCCTCGCCACTGAGAGTTCGAGCTGTCTGGTGAAAAGATACGACAGGCTGCCTCCTCGTGTACCGGATGGGACATATGATGCAAGGCTTCTATCCTCACTACAGCCGACCAGTGGGAGGCATAGTCTAGCAACATTCAAGACAGGGGAGGGGAGAATTGACAATACGAAATTGGGATGGGAGAAAAATAGAAAAAAATAAGGAGAAAAAGTGGATAAAAAAAGAAACAATAATGTTAGTGATGGAAGGGAACTCATTTTGTGCAAAAATGGAAAGCTATAGGCTAGGCTACTTTCATTATATCAACAAAATGTCCTACGCTCCTCCGTATTGATAAATACCTCTTTGTTCTACCGTCAATGCTCGTGCATGATTATCCATATATGGTCATGAAAGTGATGAAACACCCCCCATGGGATGTGAAATAATGGACTGACCCGAGCGGAACTCTGAGAAACTTCACGGGAGATTGTTCACTGAGGCGCTGCCGAACCAAGAAGACACAACGCGTGTTATGGGATAAATAAAAGGCTGACTTGTAAACGGTGATGTCAGATATCAACGGCTCCCTAAGACCACTGTTTGGCGTTGGTGGTTTGATTGATTGATTGAAAAGTTTATTAACAGATTGCAGAATGGGTACAGTACAGTACAGCTCAATACATACAATTGTTAAGGGGATGCAGACCTGAGAAAGACTTTCGTCTTGTTTACATCAGGGTCCCCCATTTTCAATTCATCATGTGTGTGTCATTTTATAACCGTGCTGTAATATGAATGCCTTTATTAGTTGTGTTCGATTGGCTATAATATGATTTTTAGAGGCATCTATTTTGAATGAATGAATGAAAACTTTATTTAACATATTGCAGAATGGGTACAATACAGTACGGCTCAATACACACACGTACGCCCTCATTTATCAATTTTTCTCAGAAAGTATTCTATTTTCATACGTAAGCACAGAATTTAGAATGTGTGCACGTACAAAAAAAACGGGACTTATCACACGTGCGTACACAGGTCCTACGCACACCTGTCTTGATAAATATGACTTTGATCCTACGTTTGAGCTCGTGCACTTTTTAAGTATTTGCATACCAGAACCGCCCCGATTAACCATATACGGTAATGGAACACCCCCATGAAATGTGGAAAAGTGGACTAACCCGAGCGAACTCTGAGAGACTTCACTGAGAGCGAGATTGATCACCGAGGTCCAACCAACAAATTGAACGTATACAGCATTTCCCGTTGTGAACAATCTTATTTGGAAACATGACACACAGAATAATAGTATTTAGCGTTTTATTTTAAACAATATTTAATCGTATGATTATAGATATTTTTAGAGAATAAATAAATCCAATGAAGTTGCCAAGTTCACAGACAACTCTGCGCTCTAATGCCTATTATGTGCGCTCGTCATGAGCCCGTTCTGGTCAGAGTCATATGGCTTCAGTGGATAACTATGATCTGCATTTAAGTGAATATGAATGAGACTCCGGCCACCGGCACATTATCAGCCAAAATGCGCATCGCAGATTATCTGTACATTGACCAAGTGGAATCCCGTTCACATTACTGATTACTGATGGAGCAAACTCTGAGAGATTGTTCACAGAGGCGCTGCCGAACCAAGATATAATATGATGTGTATAATATAATGTGTGTAGAGGCATATGATACAATCTATTTTGTTGTTGGTATTAGGCAGCCTATATGAAGTACATATAATAGCAGCCAGCCCATAGCCTACATTATGCAACAGTAACTTGCGCATATAATAACACACAGCCCTGCGAAGCCTGCATACAGTAAACTAACTTGATCATTAATCTAGCTGTTGTATCTTTACGCTTATGAAAACATTAAATAATATGTATAGGCTATAGGCCGTCGCTTTAGCCTATATTCTCAAATTGCATTTAATGGCTGAATGAATGAATGAATGAAAACTTTATTTAACAGATTGCAGAATGGGTACAATACAGTACGGCTCAATACACACAATTGTTAAGGGGATGCAGACCAGAGAAAGACTTTTGTCTTGTTTACATCAGGGTCCCCCAACTCGAGTCCTCGATATCCTCGCGGACGGACCAGTATACCTTTATATCATATCATATTCATATTCATGTCATAGTTTACTCTATCAGCCTACCAGCATGTAATACGTTCTTTGTTAGAACTCAACTCGTTATTATTTTGCGCATAGATTGCAGAAATACGGGGACGTTTTGATTTAGGCTTTGACACAGAATACAAGTCATGATATCACCCACACGATATATGCTCTGTGTCCAGAGCATGTATGCTTTTCATTCATTTAAGACACATATATTGCAAGGGTTTTGTATACACATACACTCAACAAATAACCTCTGTCTGTTCTCGTTGCAATGCGTTTATATCGTGGGTGTTCATATGACTTGTATTCTGCTTACAGCTTCGGGGTTCCACTTATTACGTTTAACAATGGCAAAGCCTTTTAAATATAATCAAAACGTTCCCGTATTTCTGCAATATATGCGCAAAATAATAACGAGTTGAGTTACGCGGAGCGCAGTCAGTGCTTATTTCCGCGTTGTAAAAATATTCTACCACCGGGCGCCAACTACGCATGGTCCGACCTGTGCTTAAATATACGCACAAAGTCAAGCACAAGTTCAAATTGATAAATCCCACACTTTGCTTAGAAATGATCGTACGCACAGGTTACGCACATATCTGTGCGTACGTCACGTTGATAAATGAGGGCCCTGGCCTTTCCAAAGACCAGAGATGGGACGCTCGCGCGCACACACACACACACACACACACACACACACACACACACACACACACACACACACACACACACACACACACACACACACACACACACACACACACACACACACACACACACACACACACACACACACACACACACACACACACACACACACACACACACACACACACACACACACACACAAAGGGATAATGACTTATAGCAGACTTAATGATTTTAGAATATTTTAGAATATTTCAGATAATGAAATTAGCGTTCTATAACAAGGAAACTATAAAAGAAGGAAGGGTCGGGCGCACCACGTAACGCACTGTAGTGCAATGCGGCCGTGCCGGGTTCGACCCCCGGAATGTCTTCCCCCATATCTCTCTCCCATCCTTCCTCTCTGCCGGACTTGTCCAATAAACAAATACAAATCTACCAAAAACATAATACTAATAAAAAAAAAGAAGAAGGAAGACGTCACGTCTGAATACCAATGTTCTATAACAAGGAAACGTCATTATTGGAGCTGGAAGAAAATACATAGATTATGGAATTCATGGATTCCATTGCGTTCAGCCTGGTGCAGCCTGCCGGGCTGGCAGGAGGAGGATGAGCTCCAATCACTGTACGGCCAACATGTCAACAAGGCCCGTCAGGTATGAATACCAATGTTCTATAACACTGGTACCAACCAGGGCTTGACATTACCACCTGCCACATGTCTCCCTTGCTCTCTCTCTTCCACTTTCTGTCCATCTCTCTCTCTCTTTCTCTCTCACTCTCTCTCTCTTTCTCTGTCCATCACTCTCTCTCTCACACTTTGTATCTCTCTCTCTCTCTCTCTCTCTCTCTCTCTCTATCTCTCTCTCTCACACTTTGTGTCCATCTCTCTCTCTCTTTCTCTCTCACTCTCTCTCTCTCTCTTTCTCTGTCCATCACTCAATTCAATTCAATTCAAATAGGCTTTATTGGCATGAAATATTAACATACTTATTGCCAAAGCAAGTTCAACATACAAACAATAACATATTAAGCAATAAAATATCATAATATTAGTAATAACAGTAAGGACAATCAACAAGAAACATATTAATTTACAAAATAGTCACTCGATCGGGTAGTAATTTTTCAAGTGTGGCCACTCAGATACATTTACAGAGCTTGTTCTCTTATTGTGTGACAACCGTCTACATATTTTGCAGCTAATGCTGTACACTGACTTTTCTCCCCACACATGTATAGCAGCTTTTGGTGATCAGGGAGATGGATAAACTGTGCATCAATTTTATTTATTTTATCAAAGAAGACTTCTCTTAGATCCTTGTATTTCTCACAGTATAGCAGGAAGTGAGGTTCTGTCTCAACGTCCCCCTGATGGCAAAGTGAACACAGCCTGGCCTCTCTGGGCAGCCAGTTTTGCCTGTGACGGCCTGTTTCTATGGCTAGACTATGTCCACTCAGTCTGTACCGTGTCAATGTTTTTCTTAATTTTATCTCATTCACAGTGGTCAGGTACAGTGGTGCAGTGGCAAATTGACAGTAGGTCAAACGCTCCACGCGTGCGCGCGCATGCACAGTTTTTTTTGGCTGCTCTCGTCCTGCAGCTGGATACTATTGCCTCACAGCGCGGCCGTCAGCGCGCGGCCCAGAGAGCGCCGCTGGCTCTGCGGCTCTGCAGCTGCATGCTTCTCCGGGAGTCCGGTTGGATAATGCCATGTAAAAAGCGATTGCGCGTACTTCAGCCTCAGTGACCGAGGTATAACGCTGTTATACCGAGTTATACCAGCACTGCACCACTGGCTCAGGTATTCTGCCACCGTGTACTCTCTGTTTAGGGTCAAATAGAATTCTAATTTACTTTGAGATTTGGTTGATTTGTTCCAATATTCTATATAATTTTCTTTTTGTTTTTGAGATTGTTTGGTTGGGCCAGATTTCTTGGTGTCTGTCCTGAAGCGTTTGTGGGCAGAGATTTCTGACTAGCTGGCAGAGGGGACTCTTATCTGGGTTCATCTCTTGGCTCTGAAGGGCTTTGTAGTGGTACAGTAGGAGTGGGGGTCACTTGATTGGAGGTGTGTGTAAAATTTTATGGCTCGCTTTTGAATTTGAATGATTACGGGGTATTGGCCAAGTTCTGCCCTGCATGCATTATTGGCAGTGTGTCTGTGGATCCTAAGTAGGTTTTTGCACAATTCTGCATGCAGTACTTCTAATGGGTGTTTTTCCCATTTTGGGAAGTCTTGGTTAGTTAACACTTTGATTGCCCAAGGTTAAATTCATGATATACCATCCCTTGCCAGCTCTATTTAACATGGAGAAGTTCCCCTTCTTTGCAGGGCTATAACTTTTTAAATTCTATTGCTAGATTGCCATTATTAGGGCCGATTCAATGTCCTATATGTATTGTTCATGGTGTAGCAACGTTAAACTTTTTCATTCACATATTCATACTAAAATATGGTCTAAAGTATAAGTATGTTTTCATCTCTTTCTGCAGCTTTCTCCAGAACGTGATTTATAGCCCCAAATGCATTATATTGATGATCAAATACAGTTTGGTAGGAATCTGTGCAAGATAAAAAATTTCGACTGGACGTACTTCTAGAATTTACTACACGTCATCTGATGTTGACCGGATGGGCGAGGGGGCGTTTATAATTCCGTGGGCAACGTTATACCATTCATCTAATGTGGGTCATATGTTCATCATAGCAGTTTATATCGAACACGGTAATACTACACACTAAAACTCACCCCAGTCTCCTCGGGCCATTGGGCGATCAGCGTGGAGTAGACAGTTTTCGATTATGGGATGTTGAAATGCCCGATCTATTTCCAGGTTGTATAATAGTATATACGTCCAAATCATGTTGTTTTTTCGAGTTATTTCCACCGATCGATGTTCACTGTGTGAAGACAGAGTCTCTCTAACATTAGCGAGTGCCCGGACCCCATATGGAGTGAGTCCTGCCGGTTCAAAGGTTGATATCCGGTTTCGATCTGCCGATCGGCCACCAGATGGCGCTCTTGAACCGCTAGAGGGTTGAGAGGAGATCAGCACTGTGATTCAAGGCTCCGGAACGGAAATATGATTTCGATCACAGATTTTTGAAATATTGATATCAAAGACGAGTTACGGCGTCCTCGGCAACTTGAGCATGGCGGGGAATGACGAGTTCCGGCGTTTTCGGCAGTTAAAGTGTTAATGGACCCCACACTTCACTGCCATATAATATTATTGGATTTATTACAGAATTTAGAATTTTGAGCCAGGTCCTAATTGGGATGTCAATTGGAATTTTCCTTTTGATGGCATAAAAAGCCCTTATTCCCTTCTCCTTCAGTTCATTCACAGCCATATTGAAGTTACCATTATGATTTATTTTCAATCCCAAATATGGGTAGCTTTTTGTGTTTTCTAAAATGTGTGTGCCTAATTTAAATGTATTATGTGAACTCTGAGACTCGTGTCTCCTTTGAAAGATCATGACTTTAGTCTTCTTCATGTTTACGTTCAGAGACCATGTCTGGCAGAACTGGTGGAGGATGATGTCTAGGTTCTGTTGTAGACCCTCTTTAGTGGCTGACAGCAGAACCAGATCATCTGCATACGTCAGTAATTTTACATTGGTATCGTGCAGAGTCAGACCGGGTGCAGTAGAAAGTTCTAATAACTTTGCTAATTCATTTATATATATATTAAACAATGTTGGGCTTAAATTGCACCCCTTTCCGCGACCCTGGGTGAAGAAATGTGTTCTTTTATTGCCAATTCTAACAGCACATCTGTTTTTTGTGTACATGGATTTGATCAAGTCATATGTATTTCCTCCAACACCACTTTCTAGAATTTTGAAGAAAAGACCTTTGTGCCAAATTGAATCAAAAGCTTTTTCAAAATCGACAAAGCAGGAATATATTTTGTTTTTGTTCTGTTTTACGTGAATGTCAATTAGGGTTTTAACACTTTGACTGCCGGGACACGTCTTTTCACGTCTATCAATATTTCAAAAATCTGCGATCAATATTTCAAAAATCGCCACACAGGATATTGAATAGAGGTTGTCATGACGACCGTAGTACTTCCGGGCGCTCGCTATGGTTCATGGGACTCTGGCTCGTCACGCTACACGGTGATCGATTGGCAATAACTCGATAAACAACATGATTTGGACGTATATACCATTATACAAGCTGGAGATGGACCGGGTAAAAATATATCCCATAATGATAAAATTTCTACTCGACGATGATCGCCCAACGGCGCGCGGAGACTGGGGTGAGTTTTAGCGTGTAACGTTACCGTCTTAGATACTAACTGCTATTATCAACATTTGACCCACATTAGATGATTGGTATAACGCTGCCCACGGAATTATAAACGCCCCCTCGCCCATCCGGTCAACATCAGATGACGTGTAGTAACTTCTAGAAGTACGTCTAGTTGGAATTTTTTATATCGCGCTGATTGCCATCAAACTGTATTTCATCATCAATATAATGCATTTGGGGCTATATATCACGTTCTGGAGAAAGCTGCAGAAAGAGATGAAAACATACTTATACATTAGACCATACTTTACTATGAATATGTGAATGAAAAAGTTTAACGTTGCTACACAATGAACAATACATATAGGACTTTGAATGGGCCCTAATAATGGCAATGTAGCAATAGAATTTAAAAAGTTATAGCCCTGCAAAGAAGGGGACTTTCTCCATAGACAAATAGCGCTGGCAATCTATGGTATATCATTAATTTAACCCAAGGCAACCAAAGTGTTAAGAGTGTATATATGGTCAAGAGGTACGATAATTTGGTAAGAATCCGATTTGGCTTTTACTTAGAACACTGAGTCTGGTGTTGATGATACTACATAGACGTTTGCCCAAATTACTCGTCACACAGATACCCCTATAGTTTTTTGGGTCATGTTTATCTCCACTCTTGAATATTGGGGTTATGAGTCCTTCATTCCAGACATCAGGAAAATAGCCAAAATTTAGTGTCAAATTGAATAATTTTAAAATAGCCAATTGGAATTTTTCAGAGCTGTGTTTAATCATTTCATTTAATATGCCATCTGTACCACAGGCCTTTCTAGCTTTAAGGCACTGGAGTTTTGATTTCAGCTCTTGTTCTGTGATTGGGAAGTCTAGAGGGTTTTGATTATCCTTTATGATATCTTCCCATTTTTGTAATTTTTCACATATCTGGCTGGTTTCCGTTTTTGTATTCAGGGGTACAGTTGTAAAGAGTGATGTGAAGTGGTTTGTCCAAACATCCCCATCTTGAATAGCCATTTCTTCCGGCTTATCTTTATTCAATGAGTTCCAGTGGTCCCAGAAGGAGTTAGAGCTTAGAGAGTCATCTATTTTGCATAATTGTTTATTTACGTGATTGTTCCTTTTAATTCTGATGGTCTTTTTGTAGTGTTTCAGTGATTCACAGTATTGGAGGCGTAAGGTGTCATTGTGTGGGTTTATGTGTTTCTGGTTTGATATTCTTCTTAACTGTGTTCTAAGAACTTTACATTCTTTGTCAAACCAGTGGTCCTTTTTAGTTTTTCTCTGTTTGTTACCTGATAATTTTAATTTGGACTTTATTGCAGTTCTTTAAAATATATAATTTATGTGTTCTACAGCTAGGTTGACTCCTTCAACACTGTTAGAGTATGGCGTGGCTAGGAACGTATCTAACAGTGATTGTATCCCATCACTGGCGATGGCTCTCTGGTAGTCCTGCATGCTGTTCTGGGACCATCTGTAGTATTTGGGGATGTTGTGTAGTTTACTGGGCTGTGTAGGGGGATTTTTGAGAGACTCAGTTATTTTCATGTATGCAGTGATCTGACTGTGGTCGGAGAGTGGGGTCAGAGGTTTGACTGTGAATGAACTGAAAGATACTGGATCCAGATCTGTTATCATGTAATCTACTGTGCTGCTGCCAAGGGATGAGCAGTAAGTGTACCTTCCTTGTGAGTCCCCTCTCACACGCCCATTGACAAGGTAGAGACTCAGTCCTCTACACAGCTGTAATAAGTCCTTCCCATTTTTGTTTATGGAGGTGTCATGGTTATCTCTAGGGGACGGGTTTACATGGTTGCATATGGTGTGGTCAGATATAAATTTGTCACCATGTGTACTGGTGAAATCAGGGTGGGTTCCCGTTCGGGCATTAAAGTCACCGCAAACAAGCACATGACCTTGACTTTGATAAAGACATATTTCTGACTCAAGGTTGGAGAAGATGTCGTCTGAGTAATATGGAGACCCAGTGGGTGGTACGTATATTCCACAGATAAATAGGTCTCTTTGAGAGGGGATTACTTCTTTATTTAGTTTTAACCAAATATGATTGTTCCCGGTTTTTAGAATCTGTATTGACTGGTGGAGTTGTGATTTGTACCAAATTATCAATCCCCCTGAGTCTCTGCCCTGACTAATATGTTTTGTTTTATTTGATGGCAAAATGACCTCTCTATAGTGTGGAGGACAGTGTGTGTCTACATCTTCTCTGCACCATGTCTCAGTTAGGATTAAGAGGTCATTGTTTGTTATAGCCTGTAAAAAATCAGAGTCTCTACTCTTCAGGCCGAATGTTGAAGAGCAAAGAAGTTCAAGTTCAAGTTCTTTAATAGTTGTCATACAGAAGTACAGAATACTTTCATACAAAATGCTTCTTACTGTTACGCTCCAGAGACTGTGCTAGACAAGATAGTATCAAATAACATAATAACATAATATAGCATGAATTTAGAAGAAGAAAATGAGGTCACAGTTGTTCGGTATAGACATATGTACAATGTTCTGAGTTACCATATAATATACAATACACAATACTATGCAGTGTACTAATGTACAGTACTATCTAGTGCAAAGCAGAAATGGGATGAGGTACAATTTTAGGTACAATTTACAGTAAGGTGTACGAGTTGTAGTGCAATCCTTCATCCATAAATATAAAGTGTGGGGAGTGGGTGCTACAGTGTGTTTGTTTAAAGTGGGTGTGTGCTATAAAGTGTGTGTAGTGGGTGCTACAGTGTGTTTGTTTAAAGTGAGTGTGTGCGTGTGGATGTGTGTGTATGTTCCAACAACTGATAGCAAATGATTGCATTTTTGTACAAAAAAAATATATAAAGGTGTTCAAAGGGTATAAAGGTTATAAGGTATAAGGGTATTCAATCAATGAAAAAAATATATAAAGGTGTTCAAAAGGTATAAAGGTTATAGGGTATAAAGGTATTCAATCAATGAACAAACATCACAGAACAAATTTAACAACAACAAAGGCAACAGCAGGCAATTGGCCTGCTTTTTCTTTCTTTTTTTTTCTTTCTCTCTCACACTTTGTGTCCATCTCTCTCTCTCTCTCTCTCTCTCTTACACTCACACATGCATAATAATAGGAACCTACGAGAAGGTGGGGGGCTGCTTGATATCCATTGTTATGCATAATAATCATCTGTTCTGTGCGCAACTGAGGGAACATGTATGCGCGGGAGCGCGCGTGCACGTGGCGTGTAACCAGTTCCCATATTACGACTGCACCACTGCTCATGACCCACACACACACACACACACACACACACACACACACACACACACACACACACAGCCCTCACAGTGTGTGTGGTACTGGTAATAATATTAGATATTGAATGTATTTCTGTGAAAATGCGTGTGGCGCACGCCTCTGAATCCAACCAAAGCGATTAAATTCACTTCCCGTCCGCGAGTCGCCCGCCCGCGTGGCCAGTGTGAACAGCGACGCCTGTTAACATGGGAGCGAAAGTGAAGCACCTCATGCCCGCTGGGTTTCGTGCTTTACTGTCTCCCTTACTCTCTCTCTTTCTCTGTCCATCACTCTCTCTCTCTCTCTCTCTCTCTCTCTCTCTCTCTCTCTCTCTCTCTCTCTCTGTCTCTCTCTCTTTCTCTGTCCATCACTTTCTCTCTCTCTCTCTCTCTCTCTCTCTCTCTGTCTCTCTCTCTCTTCTCTCTCTTTTCTCTGTCCCATCACTTGTCTCTCTCTCTCTCTGAGTCTCTCTCTCTCTCTCTGTCTCTCTCTCTCTCTCTCTCTCTCTCGCTACTCTCTCTCCTCCATCTCCTCTCTCATCTCTCTCTCTCTCTCTCTCTTCTCTCTCTCTCTCTCTCTGTCTTGTCTCTCCTTTGTCCTATGTCTCTGTATCTCTCTCCTCTCTCTCACACTTTGTGTCCATCTCTCTCTCTCTCTCTCTCTCTCTCTCTCTCTCTCTCTCTCTCTCTCTCTCTCTCTCTCTCTCTCTCTCTCTCTCTCTGTATCTCTCTCTCTCTCTCCCTCTCTCTCTCTCTCTCTCTCTCCTCTCTCCTCTCTCCTCTCTCTCTCTCTCTCTCTCTCTCTCTCTCTCTCTCTCTCTCTCTCTCTCTCTCTCTCTCCTCTCTCTCTCTCACTCTCTATTACTGTCTCTCTCTCTATATTACACAAGAAACCCACCAGGCTCACAGGTTTCGTGCGAGAACAGCGCGCATGGCCGTCCACACGAGTCCGACTTCAGAGCGGGCGAAAGTGCACGGAGGAAGGCACATTTACATTGGAACAGCTCTAAATGCCTAGTCTATATGCGAAGTCAGTCCCTGTTTGAAGATTTTTTTAAGATTTCCAGTTCCAGTGTTCTATTGTCCATTGTGCATGTTATAATAACCAGTTATTATATAAATAACTAGAATGTTAGAATACATTTTAGAATGATGATCAGTGTGACTGTACTCCCTGAACAAGTATAGTATGGTTTATTTGTATTGGGAAAGATACAGACACAATAGCTGGTTGAACAACATCTATGTCATGGTTTTTGCCTTATTTCACCTTTCTGTGAGGGACAGCTGTCTATTTTTGCTTTATTTCACCTCTCTGTGAGGGATAGCTGTCAATCCATGTTCCCTGTGGTTAATTGCCTCATGGGTCGGCAGGTGTGTGGGCTTGATGTACCTGATGCAGTGCAGCTGTGCCTATGGCCAAGTGGAGTCTATTTAAGTTTGGAGATCGCAGTGTCAACTGCTTTTTCATTTCTTAGTGTTGGCTGTCCTTTTGGTCACACTCATTATATTGAAGTGTAGTCTGATCTCTGATTCAGAATTGAGCTTTTTGGTAGTCATTCTTATTTTAGGCTACTCACGTGATTCTACACATAACTCCCTTAGTGGAGGTTTATTGTTTAACTTTTTCCAATATAAACTCCTTTATTAGGAGGTGTCCTTGTGACTTATTTTACTTTTATACTATACCTCTTTATTGAGAGTAGAACTGTTTTTGGGACTTGATTTATTTTTCTGAATTAGGGCCCGCGTCCACCAATCTCACAAAAAACAACTGGCAGTGCTGGCATGAAGCGCATCTTGTAGATGACAGAAAGAAATCTACAGCCATCCTTTTATCGTTTTTTCCTGCCGCGGTTTTGCACATATTATAGCATATTTTAATAACTTTATTGTATATTAATTATATAGTTATTGCCTGACACCACAGTTCGCCCTTTGCTTTTTATTAGCTTTTTAGTAGTTTATTCGTGTAGTTATATTATTAGTGTATTTGTGTTTTGTCGCGAATCTCAATGGCCCGTCTACTGTGGGAGACAGCCAAGACAGGCAGGCAGCTCCGGTGTCAGGTTACAAACAGAGTGGTAGATATGAATGGCTGTGATTGGTTGTCTGAAAATGAGCTCAGCGAAGTTCAGAAAGTTTCAACTTTCGGCCACACAAAAAAGCTGAAAAAAGAAGCCGACTGCAGCGTATTTCCTATAGGCGGCGCATGCGGCCGCATACGCTCTCTCCCCATTGGGATACATTGAAAAAAGACCCGTGCGGGTCATAAATATGAGGCAGGTGGATCCGCGCCCTTACTCACTTTGAGATTTCCACCTGTAAAGGTTGTTTTCTGTTGTTAAATTTTTCCCCCTCTCCTAAAATATCTGCGTAAGCAGTCTAGTGGATGTCCGTTTCACGGATAACTTTAAGAGTCCGTTATCTGCTCATGACCCACACACACGCCGCACGCCTCTGAATCCAACCAAAGCGATGAAAAATTCACTTCCCGTCCGCGAGTCGCCCGCCCGCGTGGCCAGTGTGAACAGCGACGCCTGTTAACATGGGAACGAAAGTGAAGCACCTCACGCCCGCTGGGTTTCGTGCTTTACTGTCTCCCTTACTCTCTCTCTTTCTCTGTCCATCACTCTCTCTCTCTGTCTCTCTCTGTCTCTCTCTTTCTCTCTCTCTTTCTCTGTCCATCACTCTCTCTCTCTCTCTCTCTCTCTCTCTCTCTCTCTCTCTCTCTCTTCTCTCTCTCTGTCTCTCTCTCTTCTCTCTCTCTCTGTCTCTCTCTCTCTCTCTCTCTCTCTCTCTCTCTCTCTCTCTCTCTCTCTCTCTCTCTCTCTCTCTCTCTCTCTGTGTCTCTCTCTGTCTCTGTCTCTCTGTCTCTGTCTCTCTCTCTCTCTCTCTCTCTCTCTCTCTCTCTCTCTCTCTCTCTCTCTCTCTCTCTCTCTCTCTCTCTCTCTCTCTCTGTGTCTCTGTCTCTCTCTTTCTCTATGTATACGTGCCAGAACAGCGCGCGTGGCCGT